>NC_142608.1:25576078-25876078 GCF_041222555.1 Hakea prostrata | reverse complement strand
AGACCTGATCTCATCAAGAGCATTAGAAAGGTAGGTATTGTAATGAGAGGATCATGAATAACCAAAGAGAGGTCACTACTACACTATTCAATTGTTGAAGAAAGAGAATGAGTGATTAGGGAATCACTTACCTCAACCAAATTAGCCAGAAAAGAAGGAAGAAGCTTCCAGATCACCAGCACCACTTTGTTCACCTTCCAACACGTCTCCACTGCCACCTAACCACCAAAAAGATCAATTCTGAATATAATATTCGTAAAAGAGGTGAGGGTTGCTATTTGTAGAAGTCTGGGGGCAAAATAGGGCAAAACCTTGCAACCAGGATCAGGCGATCGCTTGGTCCAATCAACTGCCACTAGCAACCACCCCCTAGTATATTACTATACAAGGGTGCTTTGCTCAGAGGGTTTAAGTCCAAGTACAACCTAACCCTAATCAGCACATGGGGGAGGTCTTACCTTCATTCCGGACATCTCTAGAAACCACTTGCCTTTCAGAGGTCCAACTTCCAAGCAAGGCAGGTTCTTCATCAAGAGAATCCAGATCCATGGGTTCGGGGTATGGATCACAGACTTCTATCCGAACACCACAAATTTACCCGACTAGACCTTCGGGTTCTTGGACTTGCAATACGGATCCCGGGTTAGAAATACGGGGGTTGTTACATTAAGTCCTCATCAGGCATCTATGACTGGGGTTTAAGTCAACACTTTCTTACCACGACCATTGGCATGAGTAATGGCGCATGTTGGAGTTTCTAATCCAATGCAAGGTCATACTGGTAACATAGTATATGAAGTCCAGATACTTCCCCTATGGCACCAACCAACTCGGTTCTGTATCCTTCGCAACCTAGGAGTGAGAACCCTCAAGGACTGACTACCATTGTTGGACTCCACTCCCTAACCCTATGGCATCCACATATTATTGGGGCGGAATGCTCTCCTGACTCCTCATGACACCCGGGCCGCTCCTTGAACGTCCATGAGCCCAACCCTAACATATGCAACCCTACCATTGCATGATCAACCTGAGACCACTGAGTCTCCACACGGACTGGTTACCACTGTAGGATGAAACAGAGTCACATCACTATTGTCACGGGTCATTCGGCTTCAATTCCCCTACCGAAAGGGTAATAGCATGAAGGGTACCTATCCATGCAATTCTAGACTCCCTAGGTATGTCATCCAGCAATCATGATAGTGCTGGAGGCATCAGTGAGCATGTGAAACCCAACCCTAACCTAAGCTTGACCCTGACCCAGATCCCTTGATGTGTGTAGGTCTGAAGACCCAGAGTGGTGGAAGAAGAGACTTGTGGGCCCTCATAGTGGAAGACTTGGTGTATGATTCAGAGCCCATGATATTGACAGTGAAGCCCCTTACTTAGATACACTGTCAGTGTTCAGTGAGAAACTGCACCTAGAAGAGGGGAAGCTTAGTTGAAGTATTTGATGCGCTTCCAGTCTTGTTTCGAAGGTATTTCTCTACTCTAGACTTGTTTATTGACTTGTAGGAGAAAACCCAACTCAATTCGGACCCGTATAGCCTTTCATTTCCTTGATTCAAGCATGCTGTACATGCTTGGTCGACTGGCAAAGGTTGTACAAATCCGAGAAAAAGATGCTTTTTGGATATTCCTCTCTCTATTAAAGTGTTTCTCATGTTTTGAAAATTCCACATTTCTAACTTGCTGAGAATGTGAGGAGAGCTTCCCAAAGCACCTCCTTGGTAGTGGTGAAGATTATTCCCTTCCAATCATTGCCAATCATTGATTCTTGTCTCCATTAACACCTACAAGGTATGATTCATCACTCTCACTCTCTATTCTACTATTTTCTTTTCTTTTCTTGTTGTTACAACCTTGGAGTTGATGCTGCAACCTTGCAACCATCACTCCAAGTGTTTACTCTTAGCTAATCATTGATCTCATTCCATTTCCATTGATGCTATGCTCTCATTTCAATCATTGCATATGCATTCCTTTGATTCTCTTCTTAACTTCATGCATTCTTGTCCTAAACTGAGGTATATAGTGTGCTATGTCTATGTTTATTGCTAGCATATGATTCTAATCCAATTCCCATTAGTTCCCCTAGCTAATTCATTCATTTCCAATGCAATTGCACTTGATTTCAAATCATGCTATGATTATTGTATTTAGAACATAGGGTTTCAAGATTGTGTCAATTACTTGATTAATAGTACCCTTATACTGTTACAATGAATCCCTCCAAGAATTTGGGCAAAAAATCACTATTCAGCCCTGGCACTATTCACTTGGTCAACTGACCCAGTCGACCAATCACTCAACCAATTGATTGCTAAATTGTGTACTTCGCTGATTTAATCCGTTCGACCTCCGATTTTCCCGATTTCTTTTCTAATCTTTCATTTATGTTTGTCTAGGGTCTTAATACCATATTTTGGATCATTCTTTTGTGGCCTTTGGATTATCATCATCACGGCTTAAGGTAAGGACGGTTATACCCATATGACATAGACTACCATGTTTATTTACTTTGCTTATCATGTCTATTCATTCTTGTCATTTACTTATACACTTGATCATGTGATGTTATGACATATCTTTCAATATGATGATGTATCATGTATGTATGATATGATGAACTGAGAATGTGATTGGATAAGTATGATTTGGGATTGGAAATGTCCTTGGACATCAGAGGGAATAGTATGGGATGTTCTCCGAAGATGCCCATCGACGTTTTCCTGAATTATTGGATGACATACATATGACTTGTCTAGATGTGTTGGCTAGGACATCCCCGTTGTATCAGACCTGAATCGGAAGGGCATTGAGACCGAACAACACGTCGTAGTAGTATGGTTTGATGGGCGCTCAAGACCGGTAACCACCTCGTGAGAGGACATAAATCATACTACGGATACCTGAAAGGGGCCATTTATTGGTAGGGATGCAAATAGATAGACTTGGGCTCACGGGCGCTCGAGACCGGTGGGTTATATCCGTGAGAGGATGTGAGAGCTTCCCATCTACTATTTGTGGATGACCAATAGGGTTGGTGAGTCCGGTGAGTAATATCCATGACTCTAGAGTGAAGGATACCGGAAAGGATCTCGGGATGGGAGGAATGAACGTATCTGGATTTGACATGATATGACTAAGTAGATGACTTGCATTGGGCTAGGCTTCACCTTGACATGCGCCACTACTTAGACCAATGGTGATGTGAGAGAGAGGTGACTTAAACCCCAGCCATAGATTTGTCCCCTAGGAATGCAGGACCCATTACCAACCGGTGATTGAGTGATTGAGACTTACCTAAAGAAGTATGGTGCTATGACTTAAAGCATGTCAACCGTAGAGACTAGCATATGTAGAGTTAGAATCATACTTGCATCATGTGTTTCATATCATCTTGCATCATGTTATGACTTGTAACATATGGTTTATGTGTTATGGATTAACTACCTTGCTGAGTTCTTTTGAATTCTTTCCTTTTTGTGCAATTGTTTTGTTAGACTTCTCTATAGGTACCAAAGAAGCCGATGGCTCATACTTCGAGGCGGACCAGGATCCCGCACACTACACTGAAGGTCTTGGCCGTTATGAAAGTTACTTTGAAGGTGCCAAGGGTGATTACCCTCTGTACCAAGATTAGCCGGACTTTGGTGTGGGAGAGGCCCTGCTTAGTTTCCTTCGTGTACACCTACGAGGACATCCTATACAAAAATGAAGAGACCTTAGCTTAGGCCTTTTTATTGTTATTATTTGGAACTTGGATCTGTAACTTAACTTTCATTGATATACTCTTAGATGTTGGTTCTGTAACTTAACTTTGATTGACTACTTTTTCGCTGCCATTGAGGGAGTGACTTCTACTCACTCTCTCTCTTTTGGATTATATTTATACATTTGGTATCATCTTTATTCCGCACTTTGATTATTTGTTCTTATCTTATTCATGATTACCTTTATTATATGCTTTTACCTTGATTATTATTGTTCATGATTGTGTTATCGCGTATGTGGGAGGCATGGTTGCTCGATACTTGATCTTCGGGACTGTGGATCACATACCCGGGTATGCCTGGTAGGGTATTGGCTGGGTGGATGTGACAGAGCATGTGTCCCATACCACAGCCCTCTGATATCTCAAGCAAAGATACCCAATTGGATACCTTTCCATCACAACTATTGTGAAATCCAGCCCCAACCCTAACCCGGAACCCCTGTTGTTTGTAGATCCGAAGACCCAAAGTGTAGGAAGAAGGCATCTATGGGCCATCTCAATGGAAGACATGGTGTTTGACTCAGAACCCATGGAAATTGGATGATGGTGTTCCATACTTGGAAACTTTGTCTGAACTGGAGAAGAAACTGCACATTGTTGAAGGAGAGCCTGGTTGTTGGACCTAAAGCCTAGTTGGACATGGTTTGAAGGCATCCCTCCATGCTAGGTAAGTTGTTTGATGAGTTGTGAGAAGCCTATTAATATTGAGGTTTGGACCTTGAATTCCCTATTTTGGGCTTACTGTCAGCATGGGTCGATTGGGCCAGTGAATCAACCAATCGACCCACAGTGATAGCAAGGTCAATTATGTAAAACTCTGATTTTTAGGGTTTTATGGTTCTATTTAAAAGGGAACGCGGTGCTTTTCACTCATTATCAATTCTAAGCCTCTAGAGAATGTGGGAAGAACCCTAGAACCTCCTCTTCGAAGCCAATGAAGATCCCCAAGCATCCATTTGAGTTTCTTCATCGAATCTTCTTCTACAAAGGTTAGTAATCGAATTATTTCTTCTTTGATCTATTCTCTCTTCTATTTCTTATGATTGCTTGATTATGAGGAAGGTATTACACTACTATAATGGACTCTTCTCTGATCCTCTTAGCCTTGGAGTGAATCCCCCATTCACTCTATGTTCTTGAAACCATATGGTGATGTTCCTTGTATTTGATCTTACTTGAGATCTTGAATTCTCTTTCCTTAATTTTCTACCTATCTTTACGATTATGAGGAAGGTCTCAAACCATTACCATGATCTTCCCTTGTATCCCCATGATTGTTGGGTGGATCCCTATTTTTCCTTTGCTCTTTGTGAGTCTACCCTGGGTTTATTTTGAAGTAAATTTTTGGGTAACCTTCAAGAAAGGGTATCCCATTTGAGAACCTTGATTTTCTTTTATTTGTTGGATCCTCCCCAACACCTTTTCTTGATTGTGAACTTCTATTTTATTTCCCCAGAGTGAATCCACATTCTCGCTAGTCATTTTGTGAGATCCACAGACTGTCTGCGACAAAACCCTGATTTTATGGTTCAATTAGAAATCTACTCTTTTGACCATGTTTAATGCTTAAACCTTCTTAGATAGTCTTTGTATGTTTTTGGGGAACTCCCCTTCGAATTTCGGAGCAATCGGACTTCAAACGAGGAAGTTATGACCGATTTAGGGTTTTCTGCCCCGTACTGTTCCTTGGGTCGACTGAACCAATCGACCCACCAAGCTGCCCAAGCTGATAGTAACTTGTTCTTCATCTGATTTGATCCATTTGGTTTCTAATCCTTTAGGGCTTATTCCTAATGATTAATTTTTTTGTTTAGGGTTTGTTTGCTAGTCTTGGACCTCTCCTCTTTATTCTCTGGAATTCTCCAAAGATTGTTTAAGGTAAGGACTGTTGATTCCTAATAACCTAATATACATGTCTACTTGTAACTGATTTGTACTACATGATCATACTATTGTTATATTAGTTTTCTTATAATTATATTACTGCTGTAGTTTCTTTGTCACATCCACCCAGCCGATACCCTATCTGGAATACCCGGAGGTGTGATCCACAGTCCCGAAGATCAAGTTTAGGAACAATCATATCCATTGAGCACAATAACATAATCAAAAGCAATAACAAATCATTGTATTCAAGTAATCTATTAATAAAAGTCAAGAAAGGATCTCAGAAGGATTACTAAAGAATATCAAAGTGCGGAATAGCAAGATACCAAAACAAAAGACAACCGTAGAGTATAGCGGAAATATACCCCACAACATATGCGGAAGGTAGATCGAAATCTAAGAAAAGCTCTAAACTAATACAAGTAAAATAAAAGTCTAGAAGAAACAAAAGAAATCTAATCAACATCTTCAGTTGTCTCTTCTTCTTCTTCAGTCTTCATCTTCTTCACCTTTGGGTTATGCTCTTGAAGCTTCAGATCATCATCTAGCGCACAATCTCATCGGCAAATAAAACGATGCTGGCTGCCATCAATGGGAGCCATCAACGCAGTCCAAATCTGAGTGTTGGCTACCTCGCTGTTCATTACCTTGTCCAAGGACATCCGGAGCTGTACCATGTATGGAAAGGTCCTCCATACTGATGCACGAGTTCTCTTTCGGTCCTGCAATGTCATCTAAAACAGGTCCCCTGAAGGGTAAGCTCAAAAGAACTTAGCAAGTAATCCAAACACAATAAGCATCCTCACATGTATTTACAAGCAAACATATATGCAATGATATGAAACAATATATGCAACTATGCTTCTAACTCTATGTATGTATGTTGGTCTCTATTGGCAGACATGTTTTAAGTCATAGCACCATACTCCTTTGGGTCTGGTCCAAATCACACATCATTGGTTGGTAATGGGTCTTGAAACCTTCCGGACAACCTTGGCTGGGGTTTAGGTCAACACTCTCTCACATAACCGTTTGGTCTAGGTATTGGCGCATGTCAGGGTAAAGCCTAGCCAAATGCAAATCTTCTACTTAGTTATATCAACTCAAGTCTAGATACGTCCATTCCTCACCCCTAGCGATCCTTTCCGGTATCCTTTCCACTAGAGTCAGCATAGTCCCGGACTAAGGACTCATCAACCCTATTGGTCATCCACAAATAATAGACGGGAAACTCTCACGTCCTCTTACGGATTGGTTACCGGTCTTGAACGCCCATGAGCCCAAGTCTACTATTTTCAACCCTACCAATAAATGGCCCCCACAATGTGATTCATGTCCCCTCACAGGTTGGTTACTGGTCCTGAGCGCCCATGAATCCCCATTGCTGCCACGGGTCGTTCGGTCTCAATACCCTTCCGAATCGGGTCTGATATAACAGGGATATTCCTAGCCAAACACTGCTAGACCAATCCTAGGTATGTCAACTAGTAGTTAGGGAAAGAGTCAAGGGGCATCATAGGAAAGCGTCCCATACCACTTCCACTGATGTCCAAAGACAGAAACGCCAATAGGGCATTCCCCATTCCACAACTACGACCTAAGCATCCACATCACATCATGATTCCATACAAGTCATATTCACATCCATATCCACATCATAGTCCATAACACATTCTTATAATCAATAATCAATTCTAATATAAAATTAACAATGTGGACAAGCTACAGTAGTTGCAGAAGTATCATGATGTAAAAGAACTAAACAACAGTAGTTAAATCATGCATTCATGTCATAATACATAAAGACATGTAAATAGGCATATTATGAGTTGAAATACTCACCTCGTAATCTGAACTTATAGTCTTCAAATAAGATATTAGAGAACAGATCCAAAATCACCTAAACAAGCTTGACAAAACATGTATAGTCATAAGAAGCAATTCCAAAAGATTGGAGTCGAAATGGATAAAAAACGGAGTTGCTGTCATTGCGGGTAGATTGGCTGGGTTGATTGGTCCAATCTACCCAGGCAGTCTGCCTAGTGAACAGTACGAATCCAAAATTAGATTTTTTGGTTCGAAACCTATTCTACATGATCCGGAATGCTACGGAACTTGGAGGAAATCTCTAAAATGGTAATCTAAGACTATCTAGCATAGTTTAGACATCAAACACTGATCAAAACCAATACTTACTAATTTGGAATCATACTTTCTAATTTGGTAGAAAACATGCTATGAATAAAAGAGATGGACCAGAGATGATGAGATCTCATTCTAGTATATGAATACAGTAAATCAAGTATATGAATAATCATCGAGATGCATCTATAATGCTAGAAGAAATCAAAATAAGAATATGATCATAGTTTTAAGAAGAGATCATAAGAATCATGTTGAGAATGAATATGAAGATCATAGCATAGAGAATGAAAAGAGATTGTAGAAGATATATTTGCAAAGATTCAACATCTTCTTCATAATCATAGTTCAGAGAAGAGAATGATCATAGTAAGAATGAATTAATAACATAATAGAGTGATTACTAACCTTTGATTGAAGAACAAGAGAGAGAAAGCTTGAGAGTTGAGTGTAGATCTTCTTCCACACTAATGGAGGCTTGGAGAGGAGTTCCCTTTGTTCTCTAGGTGTTTTGGAGGCTAGGGATACTAAAAATATGAAGTCCTATGATATATATAGCAATATAACCCTATTTAGAAGATTCTGCTTGAATTCAGTATCCTTGGGTTGATTGGCTGGGTAGACTGACCCAGTTGACCCAAGTTGACAACCAAGCCTAAATCAGGGATTTGAGGGCCTTTCTCTTATCAGAATCAAACGAAACTTTAAACACATAAACTATAACTTACCTAGCATGGAAAAATGCCTTCAAATCATGTCTAACCAAGCTCTAAGGTCATCAACCAATCTTCTCTTCATCAAGGTGCATTTCATCTCCAAATCAGACAAGGTTTTCAAATAGGGAATTCCATCATCAATTTTCTATGGGTTTGGGTTCAAACACCATGTCTTCAACTGAGATGGCCCACAAGCCTTCTTCCTTCACTTCGGGTCTTCGAATCTACACTAAGGGAGAGGCCCGATCTGACTTCCTAGGATCTTCTAAACATATCAACACTATACTCAAGATCCAACTTCAAGGTCAAACATCAAACAAGTTCTTCTCCATCCAAAACAAATAAGGTGTCTAAGCTAGGTTTAGGGCTGGATTTCACATTCTTAACTACAGTAGTACTTGTTCTTGTGATACAATTATTATTTTAGTCATATATTGTGAAACCCGGCCCTAACCTTGACCCGGATACTCTTTTGTCTGTAGGTTCGAAGACCCGAAGTAGAAGTGAAAGTCAACTATGGGCCATATTGGTAGAAGACATAGTGTTTGACTCCGAACCTATGGAGATTGAAGATGATGCCCCATACTTGAAGACAGTGTTGGATATAGAGAAGAGACTGCACCTTGATGAAGAGAAGATTAGTTGATGACCTTAGAGCTTGGTGGGATATGATTTAAAGCCATTTTCCCATGCTAGGTATGTTAAAGTATATGTGTTTAAAGTTTCGTTTGATTCCGAGTAGTGGAAGACCCTCAAATCCCTGTCTTTGGCTTTGCTGTCAGCCTGGGTCGACTGCTTGGGTCGACTGGGCCATGCTACCTAGCCAATCGACCCAGAGTTGCTGAACTCGAGCAGAATCTTCTATTTTGAGTATCTTGCTATATATACCCCATGACTTCGTGATTTTAGTATCCCTAGCCTCCAAAAAACTTAGAGAACGAAGGGAAACCATCTCCAAGCCTCCAAGAGTGAAGAAGAAGACCTAATCTTGCAATCTTGCAAATTCTCTCTCTTGTTCATCAATCAAAGGTTAGTATTCAATCTTTTGTATTCTTGATTCATTCTTTCCATGATCACTCTCATCTTTGAACTGAGATTATGATGAAGATGCTGCAACCTTGTAGTCATATCTTTACAATCTCTTTTCATTCTCTTATGCCATGATCATCTCATTCATTCTTAACATGATTTTTATGATTTCTTCTTAAACTATGATCATATTCTTATTTTGATTTATTCTAGCATTGTAGATGCTTCTCTATGATTATTCATACCTCTGATCTACTGTGTTCTTGTACTAGAATGAGATCTAATCATCTCTAGTTCATCTCTTTCATTCATAGCATGTTTTCAATGAAAACCATGATTTTTACCAAAATAGAAACTATGATTTCAAATTAGTAAGTAATGGTTTTAATGGTTGTTTGATGTCTAAATTATGCCTTTTAGTCTTAGACTACTATGTTAGACATTCTCTCCAAGTTTCGTCGCATTCCGGATTGTGTAGCATAGGTTTTGGATCAAGATTCTATTCTTGAATTCGGATTTGCTCTTGGGCAGATTGCCTGGGTCGACTGGCTCAGTCAACCAAGCCAATCAACCTGCAAGAACAGAATCTGATTTCTTCGTCCGATTCGATTCGATTGATGCTTATTCTTTTAGGACTACTTCCTAATGATTGTGTGATGCTATTCTAGGGTTTGTTTGCTAACTTTGGATTCATCCTCTTGTCTGTCCGGAATATACTCAAATCTATTTAGGGTAAGGAAAGTTGTTACCATATTAACATAGATTGCATAAATTTAGTTTCTAATTTGGGAACTACTTAGATTTGCTACTGTTATGTTAGTTTCTATTATGATATGAATGCTGTAAGTACATTAAGATCTTATTTCCTTATTTACTTTATGTACTTGATCATGTATGAATACTTATTCATGTATGTTGCTTATTTATTTAATCTTGTCTTATTATACTCCTTCATATGATGAGATATTTGTCATGGATGATATGACTGAATTATGATTGTGATTGTTTAGGTATGATTTGGGATTGGGGAATGTCCTTTTGACATTTTTGTCCTTGGACCTCATTGGGAGTAGTATGGGATATTTCCAATGTTGCCCTTTGACGCTTTCCTGGATTATTGGTTGTCATACATAGGACTTGTCTAGCAGTGTTTGGCTAGGTTATACCCTTGTTATATCAGATCCGATTCGGAAGGGTATTGAGACCGAACGACCCATGGTAGCAATGGGGATTCATGGGTGCTCAAGACCGGTGAGTTATATCCGTGAGGGGTCATGAATCACATTGTGGGGACCATTTATGGGTAGAGTTGCATATGGATAGACCTGGTTTCATGGGCGTTCAAGACTGGTAACCAACCCGTGAGAGGACATGAGAGCTTCCCGTTTACTATATGTGGATGACCTATAGGGTTGATGAGTCCGTATTTGAGAGAGTCGGATATGCTGACTCTAGTGTGAAGGATACCGGAAAGGATCCCGAGAGGAGAGGAATGGACGTATCTGGATCTGAGTTGATTTAACTAAGTAGAAGACTTGCATTGGGCTAGGCTTTACCCTAACATGCGCCAATACTTAGACCAAACGGTGATGTGAGAGAGAGGTGACTTAACCCCTAGCCATGGATTGTCCGAGAGGGATGACGGACCCTTTGCCAGCCGAGGATGAGTGATTTGAGACCTACCCAAAGAAGTATGGTGCTATGACTTAAAGCATGTCTGCCTATAGAGACCAGCATACATAGAGTTAGATTCATACATGCATTGTCTGTCTCATATCATATCACTTTATGCTTTGTTTATGTTACTATGTTATTTATGCTATTATGGAAAAGCTTGCCTTGCTGAGTTTCTTTTGAAACTCACTCCTTTTTGTACAACATCTTTTGTTAGATTATTCTACAGGTCTTGATGGCTATGAAGCGCAATATGAGGAAGCGCAAGATGGAGAAGCGTACCATACGCAAGGTGTTGGCGACTATGAAGATTACTTTGAGGATTCCTCGAGTGGTCTCATTGGTTACCAAGATTAGCTCTACTGTGGAGTGGGAGTGTCTGAGCGTAATTGATGAAGTCTATGTTTATGAAGACGTTCTTCATAAAGTAGAAAAGACTCTAGCTTAGTTAGATTATATCTTTCTTTCTTGTCTTTAGAATCAGTTGTAATCTCCTTTGACTTTCGAACTACATTCCACTGTACTCATGGAGTGAGATTCCGCCTCACTCTACATTTGATTTTATATATCTATTGGTATCATTTCCGCACTCTGATTATTATCTCGTTACTTTACTTTGATTCATTTGAATAATATTGTTACCCTTGATTTAGTTTGTTCTTGATTATATTGTTGTGAATGTGGGAGGTCGATTTCACTAACTACTGGATCTTGTGGACTGTGGATCACACACTCGGGTATGCCAGATAGGGTACCGGCTGGGTGGATGTGACATATATGAATGACTGTTTACTTATGTCTTGTATTATCACTTGTGCTTTGAATGACTATTGGGAATGTGACTGTCACATCCACCCAGCTGGTACCCTATCTGGCATACCCAGGATGTGATCCACAGCCCTGAAGATCCATAGTTCAGGGACCACATCATCCACATCGACGATAACACAATTATGAACAATCAATATTTAAACTAACAATTGATAACAATAGAATTCAGAAAATGAGATACCAAGGATAATCAAAGTACGTAAGTAAATATCATATCAGATAAATTAAGAAGGCAGTGGGCGGAATCCACTCCTTCAGATAAGCGGAAGTGAGGTCAGAATTTAAGTAAGTACAAGTCTCAAGTTATGAAATTTAATTTAAGGTTATTACAATTCTTCCAAGTTTAAATGTCACAAAAAGCGGGGGGGGGGGGGGGTGGGGTGGGTAACTACTCATAAGTCTCCTCCAAAATAAATATGCCCTCTTCAAAGGTGAAGACCATGGAGACCCAACATGACTGCTCCCATACTATCTCAGGGCTAACCCTGATACGCCGAAGGATCTGCTTCGGTACCATCACCGAAGTCTTCATTGTAGCTAGCCTTCGGATAGTAGTATGAGGTATCTGGGTCCGCCTCAGGGAGTGTACCATCAGAGTAATCACCTGTAGAGTAGCCTAACAAAATATTGCAACAGAAAAGGAATGAGTTCAAAAGAACTCAGCAAGGAAGTTATTCCACGACACATAAGCCACAAGAAAATCATAAGATGATGCAGATGATATGAAACATATAATGCAATATGATTCTATTCTAAGTATGCTGGTCATCTATGGTAGACATGCTTTAAGTCATAGCACCATACTTCTTTAGGTAGTTTCAGTCGCTCATCACCGGGGGGAATTGGGTCCTGCATCCCTCTCGGACAAATCCATGGTTGGGGGTTTCGGTCACCACTCTCTCACATCACCATTTGGTCTAAGTATTGGCGCATGTCAAGGTAAAGCCTAGCCCAATGCAAGTCAACTACTTAATCATATCATGTCAGTTCCAGATACGTCCATTCCTCCCCTCTCGGGATCCTTTCTGGTATCCTTCACACTAGAGTCACGGATATTACTCACCGGACTCATCAACCCTATTGGTCATCCACAAATGGTAAACGGGAAGCTCTCACGTCCCTCTCACGGATCATTTCACCGGTCTTGAGTGCCCGTGAGCCCAAGTCTAGCCATTTGCAACCCTACCAATAAATGGCCCCTTTCGGGTAACCGTAATGCAATTTATGTCCTCTAATGGAGTGGATACCGGTCTTGAGCGCCCAGAAATCCACACTACTACCACGGGTTGTTTGGTCTCAATGCCCTTCCGAATCGGGTCTGATATGATAGGGACATCCTAGCCATACATCTAGACAAGTCCTATGTATGTCATCCAATAACCCGGGAAAGCGTCAATGGACACCTTCGGAGAACATCCCATAATATTGCCTCGGATGTCCAAGGACAGAAGCACCAGTAGGGTACCCCTCAATCCCAAGTTATACTTAAGCAATCACATGCCCAAGTTCATCATATCAGTTCACAAGATACAACATCATAATAAACGTTCAATTCATGACATTGACATAAGTCATCATATATCGAAATTGATAAACATGATAAGACATTGAAATAACATAATGTAAACACAAAGCTACTGTTGAAAGACATATGTAGCAAGTCTAACATGATAAGAATATGAAATAGAAACTATATTTACTAGGTTAAGAACACCAAGTCAAAATCCCACATCCTAAGTAATTACATCGATAACTATCCTTACCTTGAATCGGAGAAGAGAATGGTCCAAGATTACAAGCTAGTGGCCCAAATAGTCTTAAAGTCCTAAACAAGCATGTATGAAAGGTTAGAGAAGAAATCAGAACAATTGAAGATCAAACGAATCAGAACTAGGCAAAAGTTGCTGACAACAACTCTATTGGTCGATACATTTGGTCGATAGTATCGACCAATATTATCGACCAAATCAATTTTCGGACAGCAAGTTGGCTTTTTGGATTCTTGCCTAGATTTGGTCTTCTGGGTCTCGGATCGACACGAAACTTGGAGGATAGTCTAAGCACAACATAGGGGCACTAATTATCAAGAATTTATCATAATCCAATGGTCCATTTAGAAATCCCCAAATTGACATATCAAGGTTAAGAGTTGTAGATCATGGCATTGGCTACATCTTAATGCAAATTGGGGGAAAACATGGGGGATTAGGTAGGGAATCATTTAGAAGTAACATTGAACTCATATGCAAGATATAGATTAGGTTAATCATAAGCTTCATCTCAGTTTTGGTAAATAAAGCAAGTTGGTGAGCAATAAATCATGGAAATGTGTAGTTAGTGATCATGAGGTGAATCAATCATAGTCATATCGGTGAAAACATCATTGTATGGGGTTTAGAAGGTTCATGGCAAGGTGTTTGCAAGGTTGCAGCACCTTGGCCATGGTCCCAACAGTAAAATAGAGAAAAGATGAGTGAGAAAGTGATTAGGAGAGAGAGTCATACCTTGAGAGTGGAACAAGAAGGTAGGAATGAGTGGTTGGCAATGATTGATGAAGAAGATGCTTCACCACTACCAAGGAGAAGTCCTTGAGAGGCTCTCCCACGTTCCCAGATGTTGAAAACGCTAGAATAGGGCTCCAGTCTCGATGAATAATAAATTGAAAAGAATATTCCAAAGAATCTTTAAATCTGGGTTCAGTAAACCTGTTGGTCGATACATTTGGTCGATAGTATCGACCAATAGTATCGACCAAAACATGTTTCTGCAGAATTTTACAGAATAGTTCAGCAACTTTAGGTGTGGACTTGGAGGGCTATACAAGGTCAAATTGCATGGGGTTCTCTCCTACAGTTCACTCAAGAGGTCTAGTTTTAGGGAGTACCTTCGGATTATGCACAGGAGTCCGTTTGATATCTCAACTGTCTCACTCTTCATCAGTGCGCAGTTTCTAACTTAACACTGATAATGTGCTCAAGGAAGGAGTAGCATCATCAATGTCCATGTACTGGAGTTCCGACACCACGTCCTCAACCAGCAGGGCCCACAAGTCCCTCCTACCACCACTTTGGGTCTTCGGACCTACAAACACAACAATGACCGGGTCGGGTCAAGGTTAGGTAAAAGCTGGATTTTACATCCTCCCCCCCTTAAAAGAAATTTCGTCCTCGAAATTGAAAGCGTACCTGTGCTTCCAAAAAGATGAGGAAACTTCTCCTTCATTTTGTCTTCCTTCTCCCATGAAGCTTCTTCCGGGGTATGGTTCTTCCACCGAATCTTCACCAAAGGGATGGTGCGATTCCGCATCTGCTTGTCCTTTTTATCTAGGATTTCGGCTGGTCCTTCATCGTAAGAAAGATTGGCACTAAATCCTTCGGGTGTTTGCTGTAGTATGTGTTCAGGGTTCTCTATGTACTTCCGAAGCATCGAAACATGGAACACATTGTGAACTCCAGCAAGAGATGGGGGCAAGGCCAAGCGATAAGCAACAGATCCAACCCTCTCCAAGATCTCAAAAGGTCCAATGAAGCGGGGGCTAAGCTTTCCTCTCACATTGAATCTCATCACCCCTTTCATAGGTGATACTTTAAGGAAAACTTTCTCTCCAATTGTAAACTCCAGATCGGTCCTTCTCTTGTCGGCATAAGATTTCTGTCTTGATTGAGTAGACTTAATCCTTTCCCTAATCATGTCGACCATTGCACTTGTAGCTTCAATCATTTCCGGGCCTAAGACTTTTCTTTCACCCGTCTCAGTCCAATACAAAGGTGTCCTACAAGTGTTACCGTACAAAGCTTTAAATGGAGCCATGCCTATTGTTGACCGATAACTGTTGTTATAGGCAAACTCAACTAAAGCCAAGTGTTCATCCCAATTTCCACCCATATCCACCACACAAGATCTAAGCATATCTTCTAAAATTTGAATTGTCCGCTCAGATTGTCCATCAGACTGTGGATGATGAGCTGTACTCAGATTCAATTGGGTTCCCAAGGCTTTCTGCAATCCATTCCAAAACCTTGAGGTGAACCTAGGATCACGATCAGAAACAACACTCACAGGCACTCCGTGCAGACAAACCACATTGTCCACATAAAGTCTAGCTAGCTATTCCAAAGTGTAAGTGATTTTCATAGGAATGAAATGGGCTGATTTAGTCAACCTATCAACAATCACCCACACAGTGTCATTCCCTTTACTGGTCCGCGGCAAGCTAGTCACGAAGTCCATGGAGATATCTTCCCACTTCCAGCTAGGAATAGGAAGGGGCTGAAGTAATCCGGACGGAGGTTGACAAACGGCTTTAACACGCTGACAAGTCTCGCACTTGGCAGCAAAGTCTTCAACATCCGCTTTCAAACCATTCCACCAAAAATGTTCCCTTAGGTCTTTATACATTTTGGTACTTCCAGGGTGCATTGTAAAGATCGACTGATGTGCTTCTTTCAATATTTCCTTCTTGATTTCATCAACAGCAGGCACACAGAGTCTACCTCTAAACAATAAGGTACCATCCAAAGATGTACTAAAAGCAGGGTCCATTTCTGAATTCGTGGCAACCTTCTCAATCTTCTCTTTCAACTCGAGGTCAGAACTTTGCAAAGCAACAATCCGGTCTCTAAGGGTGGATCTTGCCGTCATGGCATAAAGGATACAATCCGAACCCTCAGGAACCACTTCTAAGCCAAACCTTTCCATCGATAACAACAAAGGTCGACTCAAAGTACACAAGTTCAAATCCTTCTTCTGACCTTTCCTACTAAGAGCATCCGCAACCACATTTGCTTTGCCTGGGTGATACTGGATATCACAATCATAGTCAAAAACCAACTCCAACCATCTTCTCTGTCTCATATTCAGCTCTTTCTGGGTGAAGAAGTATTTCAAACTCTTATGATCTGTGAAGATAGTGATCTTCTCACCGTATAGGTAATGCCTCCAAATCTTTAAAGCAAAAACAACGGCGGCAAGCTCTAAGTCGTGAGTGGGATAATTCCGCTCATAGTCTTTCTGTCACATCCTCCTAGCCGGTACCCTAACTGACATACCCAAGAGTGTGATCCACAGCCCTGAAGATCAAGTATCGAGGAAATCATCCTCCCACATATACAATAACATAATCATAAACAGGAAATAAATCAAGGTTTAATATTATAAACAAGGTTCAAAACAAAAATGAATAATCAGTATAATCAGAGTGTGGAAAAGATACCGGATATCCAATGATATCAAAAAGGAGTAAAGTGAGGCGGAAACTCACTTCACCAGAATAGCGGGAAGTAGTATGAAAGTCAAAAGGAATTACGACTGAAACAAATGTACTAAGAAATAAACTAAGATCAAGCGTCTTCAAGTTTATAGATAACGTCTTCATAAGTATGGACTTCGTCAATCCAATGAACCTGTGAAACCCAGCCCTAACCTTGACCCGGAAACCTTGTTATTTGTAGGTCCGATGACCCGAAGTAAAGTAAGAATCGCTTTGCCATCCCAGGGGACTTGGTGTCCGGCTTTGAATCCATGAGTTGATGATGGGTTCTATTTATGGAACGATCCTGATGAAGATCTAATTAGTTGATGGACTTGGAGTGCTCTCTATCTTGGTTTGAAGGCATTTCTACCTACTAGGTAAGTCACTTGACTTGTGTGCAAAACCCCTTTAGGATTGGATTTGATCCGGACCTTCAATTCCCTGTTTTGGCCTTGTTGCGCATTGGTGGATTGGTCGGTCTCGACCAATCCACTCACCAATGGGTCTGTCTTTGGCAATTGGTTGATTCTTGCTCTATTTAAGTCTAACCTCGAGTCCACTTCGTATTTGCTGCCTCCAAACCCTCTGGAACGACCAAAGACCTCTGCAAGTCATCTCTCTTGCATCCTTGGAGTTTTCTTGGGGATCTTCGTCGGAACTCTTCTTTTTGCATCAAAGGTATGTCTACTCTCTCTTCTTCTCCTCCATCTTTGTTTTTCTTTCCTTTTTGAGTTGAGCGTGAAGAGATGCTGCATTCTCTGTTGCAAACATCTCTCGAACATGTTCTCATGATCATCCTGAGGATTTAAGGCTAGAACAATGATCTTAACCATGATCATTGCAAGCTTTTGAAGGATTCATGATCAAACCATGATTTAATCTCTGTTAATCTTCTAATCTGAATTCTGATCTCTTTGGATCTTCTTTCATTGATCATGTTAGTGGTTAATGGTTGTGTTTTCTTTCCATGATTCATAATCCATAGAATTCTAGTTGTTCTCTTCTACCTTACTATGTGTTCTTCATGATGCATGATAGTTACATATATGGTAGGTTTTATTTCCTTATTTAGATTTATGCTTCTAAGCCTTATTCCATGAAGACCTATGCATGTTTTCATGTTTTCATTACCGAAAGCAATGATCCATCCTCCTATTGTTCTTGTCTTTGTTTTCTATTTCAAAATTCATCAAGATCCATGTTTGATTTATTTATGGTAACTTTTTGTTTCCTAATTTGGATCTTGATACCTTGATTTGATTAGTGTTTTGAGGTCCCCTATATGCTAGAATACTACTGATGTAGTCTACCCCTTGATTAGTACCCTTTTGAACCACCAAATTCGGATTTCATATCTTAAAACTCGATTTTATAGGCTATCGTCGCATTGGTCGACTGATTGGTCGATCGGTCACTCGACCAATCCACTCGACCAATGAGTACAGAACTCCAGAATTGGTCTGCTTTGGATGTTTTGATATCTTTTCCGTTAGGGATCTTTCCTAATATGTTGTATATACTTGTTTAGGACCTTCTTCTCAAGTTTGCCAAGATCTTACTTGATTTCTTAGGATTCTTTGCGAGTTATAAAAGGTAAGGATGGTTATTTCCTTAATTACATAGATAGCATGAATCTAGTTTCTATATTTGAATATCATTATTATGTTTCCTAAATTAGATTCTTACAATGATATACTACTGTTGCATAACTTTGATTACAGAGCATTACTTATTCATATTGAATTGATTCATGAATGATTTACTTACCAATGTTATACAAGTGATTGTAAATATTGATTTCTTTCCATATATGGAGTTACCATATATGTGATGTTATGAATTGATGCATGTGTATGCTTACGTATGGTTTGGAAAGGAGAGGTGTCCTTTCGACACTTCGTCCTTGGACTACTACGGGAATATTATGGGATGTTTCCGGAGATGCCCTCTGACACCTTCCTAAACCGTTGGATGACATATCTAGGATTGTCTAGTAGTGTTTGGCTAGGATGTCCTGTTATGTCGACCCTAATCGGAGGGGTATTGAGACCGAACGACCCGTGGTAGCAATGGGGATTCATGGGCGCTCAAGACCGGTAACCAACCCGTGAGAGGACAGGAATCACATTGTGGGGGCCATTTATTGGTAGGGTTGCATATGGTTAGACTTGGGCTCACGGGCGCTTAAGACCGGTAACCAACCCGTGAGAGGACGTGAGAGCTTCCCGTTTACCATATGTGGATGATCAATAGGGTTGATGAGTCCGTAGTCCGAGTTGGTCGGTGCCATAGGATACGCCGACTCTAGTGTGAAGGATACCGGAAAGGATCGTCGGGGACGAGGAATGGAAGTATCTGGATCTGACTTGATGTAACCAAGTAGAAGACTTGCATTTGGCTAGGTTTTACCCCCGACATGCGCCAGATTTATACCAAATGGTTGTGAGAGAGTGTGTTGACTTAACCCCCGCCAAGGTTTGTCCCGAGGGATGAAGGACCCATTACCAATCGGCTGCTCAAGACCGGTGAAATGATCCGTGAGAGAATCCAAGATATCTTAAATGGTTGAGGATGTGAGTGGACTTTCCTAAAGAAGTACGGTGCTACGACTTAAAGCATGTCCGCCAATAGAGACCAAGATACATAGAGTTAGATTCATTCATTCATTGTTTGTCTCATATCATATTGCATTTATGATTGTTCGAATCCCGCCATTTATGTTATTATGGCTTTTAATCGCTTTACCGAGTTTCTTTGAAACTCATTCCTTTATTGTACAATGTTGTTAGACTATCCCGCAGTACCGAGTACTATGACGGTTCCTATGAGGAAGCGCAAGGCGAAGAGACATATCTCCAGGAAGGTGATTGCGGTTACCACAATTACTCGAAGATCCCGCGAGTGGTTATGCTCCGTCGATGCTTAGTCCGACCATTGAGTGGAAGCGTCCTTGTGCTATTTATGAGATCTATACCTACAAGGATGTCGTCTATAAAGTGGAGAATAATTTAGTTACCCAATGTACTTGCTACGGGGATTAGCTTTATCTAGTTTATTCTTTAGAGCTACTTTTCCGCTGGATGTAAAGTGGGATTTTTGCTTCACTTTACTTATCTGTTTGACACTCTGATTATATCTATTATTCTAATTCATTTATGATTCATTCTTTCTTTATTGAATCTATGATTTATCTTCCGCACTCTTGTTATGATTGTTCATGATTATGTTATTGTTTATGTGGGAGGTTGATCACTCGATACCTGATCTTCGGGCTGTGGATCACACTCTCGGGTATGCCAGATAGGGTACCGGCTGGGAGGGCGTGACAGAACCCGTTCTAACTCTATGCTGTTTTTAAAAGTAGTACGCAGCTTGATCCGCCGGGGGATCATCAGAGTAATCTTGATCGTCGCCAGCACCTTGCGTGTAATACGCTTCATTTGCTTGTGCTTCACTGTACTGCTCGTCATAATAATATGTACCTGCAGGATAATCTAAACAAAGAATATACAAAAAGGAATGAGTTTCGAAGAAACTCAGTAAGGTAGTTAATCCATAACATCATAGATAACATGTGGCAAAACACAACAAGATGCAATGCAATATGAAACAAGTAAGGTATGTATGCATCTAAACTCTATGTATGCTGGTCTCTATGGCAGACATGCTTTAAGTCATAGCACCGTTCTTCTTTGGGAAAGTCTGCTCACACCCTCAACCATATAAGATATCTTGGGTTCCCTCAACCATTTAAGGTTCTTGGGCAGCCGGTTGGTAATGGGTCCTGCATCCCTCTCGGACAAACCATGGTAGGGGGTTAAGTCAACACACTCTCTCACAACCATTTGGCATAAGTACTAGTGCATGTCAGGGAAAAGCCTAGCCCAATGCAAGTCATCTAGTCAGTTACATCAACTCAGGTTCAGATACTTCCATTCCTCGTCCCTGACGATCCTTTTCGGTATCCTTTCCACTAGAGTCCTAATAGTCCCGGACTACGGACTCATCGACCCTATTGGTTATCCACATATGGTAAACGGGAAGCTCTCATGTCCCCTCACGGATCATTTCACCGGTCTTGAGCGCCCATGAGCTCAAGTCTAGCCATATGCAACCCTCCAATAAATGGCCCCCACAATGTGATTCCCGTCCTCTCATGGGTTGGTTACCTGTCTTGAGCGCCCTTGAATCCCCATTGCTACCACGGGTCATTCGGTCTCAATACCCTTCTGAATCTGGTCTGATATAACAGAGGTATATCCTAGCCAAACACTGCTAGACATCCCTAGGTATGACAACCATTGATTCGGGAAAGTGTCGATGGGCAACCCCGGAAACATCCCATACTATTTCCGATAATGTCCAAGGATAGAAGTGTCAAAAGGACACTTCCCAATCCCCAACCAAACTTAATCAAACACATTCTCATATCAGTCATGACATACACAACCAGTAGTTCATCATATAAAAGAGAATGTAAAAGCAACATCAGATTAAGCAGTAATAAGTAATTCATTTAACATGAATAATGAAAAAGATGATATAAACAAGTGCTACTGTTCTCACAGTAGGAGATCAGAATTAAAATACAATAACAATAGGTAATCTCATAGTTTCATAAAGTAGAAACCAGAGAACAAGCAATCTATGTAGTTAAGGAATTAACTGTCCTTACCTTCTAACTTGGATGGGATCTTAAAGAATCAAGTATGATCTTGACTAAACCTGAGAAGACAGTCCTAAACAAGTGCACACAACATGTTAGGAAAGATGCATAAAGGAAAAGATCATAAATCAATCGAAACAGACCAAGATTGAGGTTGCTGTACTCATTGGTCGATTGATTGGTCTGCTGGACCAGTCGACCAATGAGTTGACCAATGCATACAGTGGCCTCTGCAAGAATCCAAATTTTGAGAATCCAGAACCGAATTCGATGGTTCAAAAGGGTACAAATCAGAGGGGAATTATCATGGTAGTATTCTAGGGTATAGAGGATATCAAATCCTAAATCAAATCAAGTTCCCAAATTATAACCTAGGAACACAAAGGTTAACCTACTAGGTTAAACATAGATTATGAGAGAAAAATATTATAATCAAAGATTCAAGAATTAGGATATGAGGATTACAGATATAGTAAAGAAAACACATTGATTGGGTTACCATGATCAAACTAGAGGTTCTTGATCTTACCCAAGAATTAGGGTTTTACCCTTTTTTGTTCCCTCGGAAAATAATTGTGAGATCTGGATGAAGGGAGATAAATTGTTAGCCAAAAATAACAAGAAGGGTCATTCAATGATGAAGTTTAGGTTAACACAATATTACTCAAGAAGATTTTCCTTCACAAGGGAGGTTACCAAAAGCTCTCCAGACGATCTCACAGGTTAGGGTTTCAAAGGATTAGGGTTAGGGTTTCGAAGATTTCACTGGCTGAGGTTAAGATCATGATGATGATCATGGATCTTAAAGATCACGATGAGATCATGGAATTGATGGTTGCAAGAGTGCATCATCTTCTTCTTGATCTCAACGAAGAACAGAATTAAAGAAAGAAAATCAGAAGTAGAAGAAAGAGTGAGTGAAATCATACCTTTGCTGTAGGAGGATGAAGAATTCTTCAAGTCTTTGCGAGAGATCACCAAATAATGCAAGGGAATGGGTTAGATTAGGGTTCTAACTCGTTCCAGAGGCTTAGGAGGCAGAGGAGGCGGAGTATTCCCGAGATTAGACTTAAATAGAAGAGACAGGATTCGAATTTCAAAATCAGAATCAATTGGTCGATTGGTCCAATTGACCAATGAGTCGACCAATCAATACAACAACTTCAAAACAGGGAATTGAAGGCTCAGATCAAGTCCAAACATCAAGGGGTTTTGCACACACCTAGAGTGACATACCTAGGAGTTAGAAATGCCTTCGAATCAATACAGAGACCACTCCAAGACCATCAACTAATCCAATCTTCATCCGGGTGCAGTTTCCACCATTGGGACACTGGCATCAACACTTATGGATTCCAATCCAGCCATCAAGTCTTCAACAGAAATGGCCCAAAGATGACTTCTTGCCTTACTTCGGGTCACTGGACCTACAAATAACAAAGTTTCCGGATTAGGGTCAGGGCTGGGTTTCACACTTTCAATTGCTGAGAGGCATAAGCCACGACTTTGCCGTGTTGCATCAACACGCAACCCAATCCTATCTTGGAAGCATCGGTGTAGATTGTCAACCCACCGGAACTACCAGGTATAGTTAAAACCAGGGCGCTTGTCAATCTAACCTTCAGCTCTTCAAAATTCTTCTCGCAAGTTTTAGTCCAAACAAACTTCTCTTCCTTTCTAGTTAGCTTAGTCATCGGGGCAGCCAACCTAGAAAAATTCTCAATAAATCTCCGATAGTATCATGCCAATCCAAGGAAACTTCTTATCTTAGTCACGGTCTTTGGTCTTTCCCAATCGGTAACCGTTTGCACTTTCTCCGGGTCAACACGAATACCTTCGGCTGAAACAACATGGCCAAGAAACACTACCCTTGAGAGCCAAAAGTCACACTTGCTAAACTTAGCATAGAGTTTCTTTTGTCTCAACCTTTGCAATGTGAAGTTCAGATGTTCCACATGCTCTTCCTCATTCTTCGAGTAAATCAAGATGTCATCAATGAACACGATCACAAACTTATCGAGCACATCATGAAATCCTTGGTTCATGAGGTCCATGAACACGGCAGGGGCATTCGTTAAACCAAAAGGCATAACCTTGAATTCATAGTGTCCATACCTTGTTTGGAAAGCCGTCTTAAAGATATCCCTTGACTTCACTTTCAACTGGTGATACCCCGATCTCAAGTCAATCTTCGAGAACACAGACGCACCCTTCAACTGATCAAACAGGTCATCAATCCGAGGCAACGGGTATCTATTCTTGATCGTTAACTTGTTCAACTCTCGGTAGTCAATGCATAGGCGCATACTACCGTCTTTCTTCTTAACGAACAAGACCGGAGCTCCCCAAGGCGACACACTTGGCTGCACAAAACCTTTATCCAGGAGTTCGTTCAACTGAGTTTGCAACACCTCTAGCTCGGTAGGCGCCATCCTGTAAGGAGCCTTAGACACCGGAGACGCTCCAGGAGTCAAGTCTATAGAGAACTCAACCTCTCTATCAGGGGGTAGTCCTGATAGATTGCCTGGAAACAAATCAGCAAAGTTACAAACAACACTGACATCTTCAAGTCTCTTCTTTTCCTTGACCTTGCTTCCAGATGAAGCATCTTCCACCAGGGAGTGGACTTGCATTAAAGTGGTCAAAGTCTTCTTGCTCACTCTTCCCTTCTTCCCTTGGAACTCCAAAACTGAATTCCCCTCCAATAGGAATTGGATCTTCTTTGAAGAGCACAAGATCACAGCGTTGTAGGATGTCAACCAATCAATTCCCAAGATCACGTCGAAATCTCTCATATCGAATAACACTAGATTTGCCTTCAAGTTCAAACCACAAACACAAACAGGACATTCTTCTAACTCTTTATCTAGTTTAACGGCAGACCCAACAGGGGTACAAATTGACAAATAACTAGACAAGCATCTGGGTGTTAGGTTTGTCTTCACAGCAAAAGTAGATGAAATGAATGAATGAGACGCACCCGTATCAAACAATACAAATGCTGGTAAGGAAGAGACTAACAATGTACCTGTAACAACATCATGACAAGCTTCTTGGTCAGTACCAGATATACTGAAGACTCTGCCAGCAGGAGGAGCAGGGATATTCTTTTGAACAGGAGCACCGGGCTGAACAGATTTCTTGGGGCAGTGGCGGGCAAAATGGCCGGGCTGTTTGCAAAAGAAGCAAACATTATCCTTCGGTCCAACAGAAGTAGCTGCCACTGGAGGTCTTTGAAATGTAGGCCTGGGGTGCACCATTCTAGGTTGAGGAGGCTGAACAATTCCTGCAGGTCGGGTCCCACTAGTCTAGCCATACTGGCCTACATGAACGGCACTGGGACTCGGCCCAACACTCCGGGGCTGATAGGTGGGAGTGGGGTACGGTGCAGGCCTCACAAAGCGACGGTCAAGACGGTCAACAAATCCAAAAGGTCTGGATTGCCAAGGTTTCTGTGCTCGCATATTCTCCTTCTCAGTTTCCTCAATTTTCGTTGCATTCTCAACGGCCTGAGCATAGTCCCCAAAAGGCAAGGCAGTGAGGTGGACTTTGATCGAAGGTCGCAGCCCTTTGAAGAATTTCTTCGCCTTGGCAACATCGGAACTCAAGGAATCAGGAGCGAAGAAAAAGAGTTCTTCAAACTTCTGCTGGTATTCCAGCACAGAAAGGGTACCTTGCACCAATGCCATAAATTCTGCCTCCTTGGCATCTTTCACTGACTCAGGGAAATAGTTTCTACAGAATGCTTCTTTAAACAACTCCCAAGAAACCACACTAGCATGAAGGTTCTCGAGAATAGGCCTGGTGGAGGTCCACCATGCATCAGCTTCATGTTGAAGCTTCTGTTCTGCAAACAGCAGGTGTCTAAATGCCTTCTCCAGTTCTCTCAACCATCTATTAGGAAAGAGGGTGTCCTTGGTCATTCTGGTAAAAGATGGTACTTGAAGTTTAAGAAAACTTTCCATCAGCTTGGTATGCGAGATCTCGGTGGACCTCTCCACATACGGAGCTGCACGGCCAGGGTTTCTTAAACCACTTGCTTGGTTCTCTTCTCGCATAGCCAAAAATCTGGTCATCATTTGATTGAACTGTGCTGCCTGTTGCTGCATCATGTTGGTCATAATGCTAGCAATGTCTCTGAAGCTTCCGATTTTAGGAGCATCAGGAACTCCATTAGGGGTGGGGTTCTCCCCTTGTCTTTGCTGGTCCGGGCCCCAGCAGGCACATCTTCAACTCCGGAATTATCAGAACCAATCAAACGATTCCTTAGAAGCACCATTCTGCAAACATCGAAGATTACAACATTGAAAATCAAACTTGTCAAAATCACTTGATCAAAGATTAGAATGCCCAAATCATGCTTAAAATCATCAACATAGCAAGATTATAGTCCAACATTGGTAACAAGACAACCCACAAAGCAGATTTCCACAAAAAGCCCAAAAGCAGAAAATTTCCCTTATTGGTCGATACATTTGGTCGATGGCATCGACCAATAGTATCGACCAATACATATTCTGCGCGAAAACAGAATATATGGCCCACTCGTTTTATTTCAAAACATCTCCATTTCATTCTTGGCTCTGGGGAAAAATTTTTCTTAAGGTCTCTAAGGGTTTTAGGGGTGATTTGAGGCTTCCAACACTCTTGCAAGCTTGCATTAATCAACAACACAAGTAAGTTTCATTCTCTTCTTCTCTTTTCTTGCGTTTTTATTTACCATGACATGGTTTTCCCTCAAAACTGCAAAAATGTTTGTTGCTATTGGTTAGAATCATGTCTAGGGATGTTTAGAAACATGCTCCCACCATTTAACAAACAAAACCAAGCATAAAACACAAGATTTCACATTCTTAGGTTCCCAAAATCACTATTCATCTCAAAATTTCCAACTTTGCAAACACTTGCCTCATTTTTAAACCAATTTGAATTTTGACATGAAACCAAGTCTCACATGACTAATTTACCATGGGGAAGATGTTCCCACACTTGGTTTGCCGAAATTCCAACTGTTGAAAAATCACAAACATAGCCCAAAGAGGGGTTTTCCTTCACATTTCTTGCTGAATTTTCACTTCCACATGGCCAAAATGTTAGGTTTTCACCAAACAAAGCATCCCAGCATGTTTATCCAAGTCTTAAGCACATGCTAGTACGTTCGAATCGCATTTTCGCAAAAATTTTAATTTTTCAAAAATTTACGAAAATGCCCTTCATCTAACAAAAGTACAAGGGAACTAATCAAAATGAAATTTCTTCCTTGTCTCCACAGGTTCATCATGCCCAGGGGAGGACGGAGGGCTGACAGAGGTATAGGGCATGCTCCATGACAGGAGGTTACCGAGGAGGACCTCTTTATTTCGCCTCAGGCAGAGTTCCTGTTTGAGCGCTACTTCTACGACATACCGATAGAGTACGGGCGGTTGGTAGTCTTAGATGAGTTAGAGACTTTCCGCATCCGGGAGAGGTTAGAGGCAATGGGATGGCTACCTTTGTACACCACGCCATATCCAGTCTACCCAGAGCTTGTCAGGTACTTTTATAGTAACCTGACCTACCGATTTGAGGATGACCCGCGAGATGGTTCTCGGATTGTCATCAGCTCCGTGGTCAGAGGCATCGAGATCTCATTCACCACCAAGGAGTTGGCTGCGATCTTGGGGGTGCCGTCCGTACCGGATTTTCGTTGGTGGATTCCTCCTCGCACTGACATCATGGAGGCTCTTCTTCCACACGAGACACATGAGATATGCATGACTCTATGGGACGATGAGAACTGGTACATGCCCAGGAGTGGCACTTCTATGCTACCATCTGCTCGAGTCATCGCTCGCTTTGTCGGGCGAAACATTGTTCCGAAGGCAGGGCATCACAGTAGGGTGACGATCATGGAGGCATTAGTCATCTATTGCATTTACATTGGCATGCAGATAGACTTGGCTCACATCATGCAGCATATCATGATAGACCGAGTTGAGCTTCCCGGGGTCAGGAACTTAGCTTTTGGCCGGGTCTTGATACGCATCTTCCAGTACTTCCAGGTGGATTTAGAGGACACACTGATGATTCCTGATATAGAGATAGGTGAGGACCTCTGTGCATGGTCAATCAGGAAGATGGGGCTTGGTAATACAGTTAGATCAGATGATGAGGCCGACATCGATGGGGGTGCCGAGGATGACGATGTAGATGAGCATGGAGACGATGACGATCACGGTGATGCTCCAGCTCAGGATGATGATCAGGGGCATAAGGAGATTCCTGCTCCACAATTTTCTGAGGATGGAGGTCCATATCACCAGACTTTCGAGGCTCCAGGTGTGGCTTCTCATCAGTCTTCGATTTATTCCATACTCGAGAGGATTAAGGCTCGACAGATGAGGATGGATTCATACATGCACACTCTAGGTGAGAGGTTTACACGACTCGAGGATGAGTTTAGATCGAGGAGGGATCAGACAGATCGTCGGAGTAGATCACCTAGATAGATAGCATTAGGAATTTCCTTTTATGTTCTCCCAAATGTACTTTCTTTCGGACTTGTAAAAATTTTCTTATGTGATTAATGAGATCAAGTTGTTTCACTTATATTATTGTGTCTTATTCCATAATCAGTTAAGTTTCATTTATTTAGTCACTAATCTCGGTTATCTATTATTCAGCTCTAAGATTAGTTGAGTTACCCTTTTGATCGGTAACTCGGAATGTTCCATCATCGCTTCCGTGGTTAGGGTCTTACTGAACCTAGGGCTCTGATACCACTCTGTCACATCCACCCAGCCGGTACCCTATCTGGCATACCCGGGATGTGATCTACAGCCCCGAAGATCCATAGTTCAGGGACCACATCATCCACATCGACGATAACACAATTATGAACAATCAATATTTAAACTAACAATTGATAACAATAGAATTCAGAAAATAAGATACCAAGGATAATCAAAGTACGTAAGTAAATATCATATCAGATAAATTAAGAAGGCAATGGGCGGAATCCACTCCTTCAGATAAGCGGAAGTGAGGTCAGAATTTAAGTAAGTACAAGTCTCAAGTTATGAAATTTAATTTAAGGTTATTACAATTCTTCCAAGTTTAAATGTCACAAAAAGCGGGGGGGGGGGGGGTGGGTAACTACTCATAAGTCTCCTCCAAAATAAATATGTCCTCTTCAAAGGTGAAGACCATGGAGACCCAACATGACTGCTCCCATACTATCTCAGGGCTAACCCTGATACGCCGAAGGATCTGCTTCGGTACCGTCACCGAAGTCTTCATTGTAGCTAGCCTCCGGATAGTAGTATGAGGTATCTAGGTCCGCCTCAGGGAGTGTACCATCAGAGTAATCACCTGTAGAGTAGCCTAACAAAATATTGCAACAGAAAAGGAATGAGTTCAAAAGAACTCAGCAAGAAAGTTATTCCACGACACATAAGCCACAAGAAAATCATAAGATGATGCAGATGATGTGAAACATATAATGCAATATGATTCTATTCTAAGTATGCTGGTCATCTATGGTAGACATGCTTTAAGTCATAGCACCATACTTCTTTAGGTAGTCTCAGTCGCTCATCACCGGGGGGAATTGGGTCCTGCATCCCTCTCGGACAAATCCATGGTTGGGGGTTTCGGTCACAACTCTCTCACATCACCATTTGGTCTAAGTATTGGCGAATGTCAAGGTAAAGCCTAGCCCAATGCAAGTCAACTACTTAATCATATCATGTCAGTTCCAGATACGTCCATTCCTCCCCTCTCGGGATCCTTTCTGGTATCCTTCACACTAGAGTCACGGATATTACTCACCGGACTCATCAACCCTATTGGTCATCCACAAATGGTAAACGGGAAGCTCTCACGTCCCTCTCACGGATCATTTCACCGGTCTTGAGTGCCCGTGAGCCCAAGTCTAGCCATTTGCAACCCTACCAATAAATGGCCCCTTTCAGGTAACCGTAATGCAATTTATGTCCTCTAATGGAGTGGATACCGGTCTTGAGCGCCCATAAATCCACACTACTACCACGGGTTGTTCGGTCTCAATGCCCTTCCGAATCGGGTCTGATATGATAGGGACATCCTAGCCATACATCTAGACAAGTCCTATGTATGTCATCCAATAACCCGGGAAAGCGTCAATGGACACCTTCGGAGAACATCCCATAATATTCCCTCGGATGTCCAAGGACAGAAGCACCAGTAGGGTACCCCTCAATCCCAAGTTATACTTAAGCAATCACATGCCCAAGTTCATCATATCAGTTCACAAGATACAACATCATAATAAACGTTCAATTCATGACATTGACATAAGTCATCATATTTCGAAATTGATAAACATGATAAGACATTGAAATAACATAATGTAAACACAAAGCTACTGTTGAAAGACATATGTAGCAAGTCTAACATGATAAGAATATGAAATAGAAACTATATTTACTAGGTTAAGAACACCAAGTCAAAATCCCATACCCTAAGTAATTACATCGATAACTATCCTTACCTTGAATCGGAGAAGAGAATGGTCCAAGATTACAAGCTAGTGGCCCAAATAGTCTTAAAGTCCTAAACAAGCATATATGAAAGGTTAGAGAAGAAATCAGAACAATTGGAGATCAAACGAATCAGAACTAGGCAAAAGTTGCTGACAACAACTCTATTGGTCGATACATTTGGTCGATAGTATCGACCAATATTATCGACCAAATCAATTTTCGGATAGCAAGTTGGCTTTTTGGATTCTTGCCTAGATTTGGTCTTCCGGGTCTCGGATCGACACGAAACTTGGAGGACAGTCTAAGCACAACATCGGGGCACTAATTATCAAGAATTTATCATAATCCAATGGTCCATTTAGAAATCCCCAAATTGACATATCAAGGTTAAGAGTTGTAGATCATGGCATTGGCTACATCTTAATGCAAATTGGGGGAAAACATGGGGGATTAGGTAGGGAATCATTTAGAAGTAACATTGAACTCATATGCAAGATATAGATTAGGTTAATCATAAGATTCATCTCAGTTTTGGTAAATAAAGCAAGTTGGTGAGCAATAAATCATGGAAATGTGTAGTTAGTGATCATGAGGTGAATCAATCATAGTCATATCGGTGAAAACATCATTGTATGGGGTTTAGAAGGTTCATGGCAAGGTGTTTGCAAGGTTGCAGCACCTTGGCCATGGTCCCAACAGTAAAATAGAGAAAAGATGAGTGAGAAAGTGATTAGGAGAGAGAGTCATACCTTGAGAGTGGAACAAGAAGGTAGGAATGAGTGGTTGGCAATGATTGATGAAGAAGATGCTTCACCACTACCAAGGAGAAGTCCTTGAGAGGCTCTCCCACGTTCCCAGATGTTGAAAAACCTAGAATAGGGCTCCAGTCTCGAGGAATAATAAATAGAAAAGAATATTCCAGAGAATCTTTAAATCTGGGTTCAGTAAACCTGTTGGTCGATACATTTGGTCGATAGTATCGACCAATAGTGTCGACCAAAACATGTTTCTGCAGAATTTTACAGAATAGTTCAGCAACTTTAGGTGTGGACTTGGAGGGCTATACAAGGTCAAATTGCATGGGGTTCTCTCCTACAGTTCACTCAAGAGGTCTAGTTTTAGGGAGTACCTTCGGATTATGCACAGGAGTCCGTTTGATATCTCAACTGTCTCACTCTTCATCAGTGCGCAGTTTCTAACTTAACACTGATAATGTGCTCAAGGAAGGAGTAGCATCATCAATGTCCATGTACTGGAGTTCCGACACCACGTCCTCAACCAGCAGGGCCCACAAGTCCCTCCTACCACCACTTTGGGTCTTCGGACCTACAAACACAACAATGACCGGGTCGGGTCAAGGTTAGGTAAAAGCTGGATTTTACAGAACCTGCTTAGGTTGTGATTGAGGAATGGCAAAGGCCCTTTTGGCGTCGCTGTCATTGGACACTAGTGGAGGTGGTATGGGTCGCATTCCTATATTGTCCCTTGGCGCTTTCCCTAATTACTAATTGACATATCTAGGACATGTCTAGAAGTGTTTGGCTAGGATGTCCTTGTTATATCAAACCCGATCAGAAGGGTATTTAGAGCAAGCAACCCGTGACAACAATGGGGATTTGTGGGTGCTTAAGACTGGTAACCAACCTGTGAGAGGACATGGATCACATTGTGGGGGCCGTTCATTGGTAGGATTGCAGTAGTAGGTGTGGGCTCATGCACGCTCAAGACCGGTATCCGACCCGTGAGAGGACATGAGAGCTACCTGTTTACTATTTGTGGATGACCAATAGGGTTGATGAGTTCGTAGTCCGAGTTGGTTGTAGCCATAGGATACGTTGACTCTAGGAAGAAGCATACCAGAAAGGATTGCGAGAGGCGATGAATGTAAGTATCTGGATCTAAGTTGATATAAATAAGTAGAAGACTTGCATTTGGCTAGGCTTAACCTTGACATGTGCCAATACATAAACCAAATGGTGGTGTGAGAGAGTGTTGACCTAAACCCTAGCCAAGGTTGTCCGAGAAGGTTTTAGGACCCATTGCCAACTGGAGAACCCAAGATACCGAGATGGTTGAGGGAGAGTGATTTAGATCCGACCTAGAGGAGTATGGTTGTAATATCCACCCCTATTCTAACCCTGACCCTAACCCGGATCCACTGTTGTATTTAGGTCCGAAGACCCGAAGCGGTGGTAGAAGAGACTTATGGACCCTTTTGATTGATAATTATGATTCGGAGACCGAGCCCATGGACATTGACGATGATACCCCTTGCTTGAGTACATTGTTGGTGTTTAATGAAAGTCTGCGCATCGGAGAAGATTGATTTAGTTGAAGTACCTAATGACCTCCCGTGCATAATCCAAAGGTATTCCCTGAAACTAGACTTCTTGATTGAATTGTAGAAGAAAACCCCATTCAATTTGACCTTGTATAGCCCTCCAAATCCCTGCTTGAAGTTGCTGAACTATACCTGTTTTTCTGCTGAGAAATATTTTGGTCGATCCTCTTTGGTCGATGCCATCGACCAAGGACCATCGACCAAAGTTTCCCAGTCAGCCAAGTTAATGATTCTATGGAATATTCCCTATTCTATTTATACCAGCCTCGAGCCTTGAGCCCTATTGCAATCATTTTGACTCCTGAGAACGTGGGGGCGGGGAGCTTCCCAAAGCAACTCCTAGGCATATGTGAAGGATACTCCACCAAAACTCATTGTTAATCATTGATTCTTGTCTCCATCTACAACTACAAGGTATGATTCATCATTCCACTCTCTATTCTACCTTTTTCTATTCTTTTCTATTCCTCTCTTGCTGTTGAGACATTGGAGATGGTGCTGCAACCTTGAAACCATCACTCCAAGTGTCCACTCATGCTTAACCTATGATTTTCTTAGCCATCTATTGATGCTATGCCCCCATCTCAAGCCTAGCATATGTATTCTTTGATTTTCCTCTTAACATCATGACATTTTGTACAAAACTGAGTTGTATGATATGCTATGTACATGTTTATCACTAGCATATGATTCCAATCGAATTTCTATAAGTTCCCCTAGCTAATGCATGCCTTTTCTATGACAATGCAATCAATTCCAATTCATGTCATGATCCTTGTCTTTTGAACTTGATAGCTCAATTTGGGGTTTTCTATTTAGACCATTCGATTATGTTGATTTCTTGATTTGTAGTGTCCTCATACTGTTCTTAAGCATTCCTCCAAGTTTCAGATTGATCTGAACCCCAGAAAACCAATTTCGGATCAAAACCCCCAAAATCCACTTTTCTCTCCCGAAGAAGTTTTGGTCGATCCTCTTTGGTCGATGCCATCGACCAAAGACCATCGACCAAAGTTGTTGCTGACAGCAACCTTAGCCCGTTTTGACCCGTTTAGCATCCGATTTTCTCGATTTCTTCTTTAACTTATTATTGATGTTTGTTTAGGGTCTTAACATTTCTTTTGGACCATTTCTTGGTAATTCTCAATTCATCATCAACTCAATCTAAGGTAAGGATGGTTATCTCCATAAACATATAGGCCATCAACTTATGAATTGTGCTCATGCTTAAAGAATAGAATCTCTTGATTGCATTTAATTATTATAAGACTGTTATTGTCACATCCACCCAGCCGGTACCCCATTTGGAATACCCGGGATGTGATCCACAGTCCAAGGATCAATGATCTGAGGTCCATGCCTCCCACATACACGGTAACACAATCTTGAACAGTAATAATCAATGGTAAAAACAGCTAATACTAAGTATCATGAATAAGATAAGATTAACTAAATCAGAGTGTGGAATATAGATAATAATAAAGTGTGATCAAAATCATAAAGGGTGAGAAGGTGTGGTAGCCACCCTCTCAGAGCAGCGGAAAAGTAGTAAATCAAGTTAGTTACATATCCAAGTGTCACCGGAATAATTCAAAAACAAGTTAATTACAATATCCAAGGTTCCACAAATACACCAGGGGAATGGGGCACTATGCTAGGGTTTCTTCTATACTAATGGTAGTCTCCTCAACAGTACGGATAAAGTAAACCCAGCGCTGCCGCTCCCGCACAACTGTGGGGCTAACCCTGGTGTGGATAGTAATCCTCCTTGGCTCCAATATACGGATCCTCACCGACGCCACTACCCGGAGGGTAGTATGTGGAATCATAGTCCGCCTCATAGGTGTAAAATCCAGCTTTTACCTAACCTTGACCCGACCCGGTCATTGTTATGTTTGTAGGTCCGAAGACCCGAAGTGGTGGTAGGAGGGACTTATGGGCCCTACTGGTTGATGACGTAATGTCGGGATTCCAGTTTATGGACATTGATGATGCTACTCCTTCCTTGAGCACATTACCAGTGTTAAGTTAGAATCTGCGCACTGATGAAGAGCGAGATAGTTGAAATAGCAAACGGACTCCTGTGCATAATCCGAAGGTACTCCCTAAAACTAGACCTCTTGAGTGAACTGTAGGAGAAAACCCCATGTAATTTGACCTTGTATAGCCCTCCAAGTCCGCACCTAAAGTTGCTGAACTATTCTGTAAAATTCTGCAGAGATTGTTTTGGTCAATACTATTGGTCGATACCATCGACCAAAGGTATCGACCAACAAGTCTGCTGAGCCCAGATTTAAAGATTCTTGGAATATTCTTTTCTATTTATTTATTCCTCGAGACTGGAGTCCTATTCTCGCGTTTTTAACATCTGGGAACGTGAGAGAGCCTCCCAAGAACTCCTCCTTGGTAGTGGTGAAGCATCTTCTTCATCAATCATTGCCAACCACTCATTCCTACTTTCTTGTTCCACTTTAAAGGTATGACTCTCTCTCCTAATCACTTTCTCACTCATCTTTTCTCTATTTTACTGTTGGGACCATGGCCAAGGTGTGAAATCCAGCCCAAACCTAGCCAGCACACCCTATCTATTTTGGATGAAGAAAGGTTATTTTAATGTTACATCTTGAAGTTGGACCTTGATTCCAGTGTTCTATCTCCTTCTTCTCTCTTTTCTTCTTCTTATGTTCTATCTTGATGTTTTGATTATGGAGAAGGTGTTACACTACTATAACTACCTATTCTCTAATCTCCTTATGTCTTAGAGTGAACCCCCAATCACTCTATCCATTCCTTGAAATCACATGGTGAATCTCCTCAATTCTTCACTGATTTTGATTGAGTTTTGGACAGCATGATCATTCTACTATAGCTTCTTTTCGCATTAATGTTTAACATGTTTGATCTTAGCCTTTACTGCTATTCCAATGTGTTTCATCTCCTTGAATCAATTCCCCTTTCTTTCTAGCCATTTTAGCCTTCTATGTTGACCATTGATATAAGCATTCTAGTAAGTTTCTACTTTTGATTCCTCTCATTCTAGGATTAGTATTCTTTTGATTTTCTATTTAGTTATTCTTTCCTCTGATATGTTCTTGATATTCCATTAGAGTGAATCCTTGTTCTCTCTAATTCTTCCCTTGAATCCATGGTGAGTTTGCTATGAGAACCATGTTGTTCCCAATTTAGAAACTCATGTTCCCAAATTATAAAGTACTGATTTTTGGACCATGGATGATGCCCAATTCATGCTAGATAGTCTTAGTATGTTTGTGTGAAGTTCCCTTTCGAATTTTGGATCAATCGGACTTCAAACGAAGAAGTTATGACCAAAACAAAGGCAATGTACCTTGCTGTCTCTGTCTCCATTGGTCGACTGGGCCAGTAGACCAATCCAATCGACCAATGAGATCTGTTTTCCAGATTTAGGTCTTTGTTGCTCTATTTAAGTCCAATCTCGGGATTACTTCGTCTCCTCTGCCTCCTAAGCCTCTGGAACGAGTTAGAACTCCATTCTAATCAATTTCCTTGCATCCTTGGTTGATTTTTCGCAAGAACTCAAGTAATCTTCTTCCTCTTGCATCAAAGGTATGTCTACACTCTCTTCTTCTTCTCCATATCTGTTTTTCATTCCTTTTTGGGCTGACATAGTAGAGAAGATGCTGCATTCTCTGTTGCAAACATCTCTCTACTCATCCCTCATGATCTTCCTAAGGATTAATGGCTAATGCAATGTTCTTAATCATGATTATTGCAAGCTTTTGAAGGAATTGTAATCTAAATCATGATCTTGTCTTTGTTCATCTTTTGATTCAAATTCTGCTCTTCTTAGATCTGTTTTATTGATCATATTAGTAGTCAATCGTTGTGTTTTCTTTACAAGAGTTGTAACCTATCAATCTCTAGTTCTTTCTTCTTGATCATACCATGCTTTCTCCAAGAACCATGACTAATACATTTATGGTAAGTTTTGTTTCCTTATTTAGATTCATGTTCTTCAGTCTTAGATCTATTTTTCTTGAAGATCTATGCATGCTTTTCATGATTTCTTTATCACAATCAATGATCCATCATCCTATCATTCTTGTCCATGATTGTTACTATGAATTCTTCAAGAACCATGATTGATCTAATTATGGTAACTTTTGTCTCCTAATTTGTAACTTGAAGACTTGATTTGATTAGTGTTTTGAAGTCCTCTATATACTAGTATACTTTCATAGTAGTTTCCCCCTTGTTTGGTACCCTTTTGAACCACCAAATTCGGTTCTTTATTCTTAAAACTCTGATTTTGTAGGCCACTGTCTCTATTGGTCGACTCATTGGTCGACTGAGACAGTAGACCAATCCAATCGACCAATGAGTACAGCAACTCCAAATTTGGTCTGTTTTGGATGTTTTGATATCTTTCCTTCTAGGTTTCTTTCCTAATATGATATATATACTTGTTTAGGACCTTCTTGCCAAGTTTGGGAAGATTCTCCTTGATCCTTGGAGATTCTCTTCAAGTTATATAAGGTAAGGATGGTTACTTCTATAATAGCATAGATTGTGTGATTTTAGTTTCTATATTAGAATCTTTCGGATTTGTTACCATAATTAGATTCTTTTATGAATATATTACTGCTGTATTTACTTCAATTACAGTAGCATTATTTACTTGCTTTCTTTAGTTTATGAAAGTCTTTATTTGTCAACTGTATATGAGATGAATCTTATTATGGTATATTTTCTATATACTATAAATGTGTATAATATGATTGATTTGTGATTGCGATTGATTAAGTATGGTTCGGGAAGGAGAGGTGTCCTTTTGACACTTCTGTCCTTGGACAACTACGGGAATATTATGGGATGTTTCCGGAGATGCCCTCTGGACACCTTCCTAAACTGTTGGATGACATATTTAGGATTGTCTAGTAGTGTTTGGCTAGGATGTCCCGTTATGTCAGACCCTAATCGGAGGGGTATTGAGACCGAACGACCCGTGGTAGCAATGGGGATTTGTGGGCACTCAAGACCGGTAACCAACCCGTGAGAGGACAGGAGTCACATTGTGGGGGCCATTTATCGGTAGGGTTGCATATGGTTAGACTTGGGCTCACGGGCGCTCAAGACCGGTAACCAACCCGTGAGGGGACGTGAGAGCTTCCCGTTTACCATATGTGGATAACCAGTAGGGTTGATGAGTCCGTAGTCAGGGACTATGAGGACTCTAGTGTGAAGGATACCGGAATGGATCGCCAGGGGCGAGGAATGGACGTATCTGGATCTGACTTGATATAACTAAGTAGAAGACTTGCATTTGGCTAGGCTTAACCCTGACATGCGCCAATACTTATACCAAATGGTGATGTGAGAGAGCGGTGACCTATACCCCCAGCCATGGAATGTCCCGAGGGATGCCGGACCCACTACCAAAAGGCGTTGTGTGATGAGACCTTCCTAAAGAAGTATGGTGCTATGACTTAAAGCATGTCTGCCAATAGAGACCAGCATACATAGAGTTAGATTCATACATTCATTGTTTGTCTCATACCATATTGCATTTATGTTTGTTTTGAAATCCTGCCATTTATGTTATTATGGATTTAACTGCCTTACTGGGTTTCTTTCGAAACTCACTCCTTTTGTACCATATCTTTTGTTAGACTTCTCTGCAGGTTTGAAATATGATGACGGTCCATATAAGGAAGGGCAAGGTGAAGAAGATGAAGACTGAAGATGAAGAAGAGCAGACTGAAGATGTGGATTAGATTTCTCTTGTTTCTCCTAGACTTATCTTTTACTTTACATGTATTAGCTTAGAGCTTTACGTAGATTTCGCTCTACCTTCCGCACATGTCTGTGGAGTATATTTCCGCTATACTCTACAGTTGCCTTTTTATTTGGTATCATGTTTTCCGCACTCTGATATTCTTAGTGATCCTTCTGAGATCTTTTCTTGAATTTTATTATTAACTTATTAGAATACAATGATTTGTTCTTGCTTTTGATTTGTTATTGTGCTAAATGGATATGATCGTTCCTAAACTTGATCTTTTGGGCTGTGGATCACACTCTCGGGTATGCCAGTTAGGGTACCGGCTGGGAGGATGTGACACAAGGTGCTGCAACCTTGCATACACCTTGCCATGAACCTTCTAAACCCCATACAATGATGTTTTCACCGATATGACTATGATTGATTCGCCTCATGATCATTGACTACACATTTCCATGATTTATTGCTTACCAACTTGCTTTATTTATCAAAACTGAGATGAAGCTAATGATTAACCTAATCTATGCCTTGCATATGTGCTCCATGTTACTTCTAAACGATTCCCTACCTAATCCCCCATGTTTTCCCCTAATTTGCATTGAGATATAGCCAATGCCATGATCTACAACTCTTAACCTTAATATGTCAATTTGGGGATTTCCAAATGGACCATTGGATTATGAAAGTTTCTTGATAATTAGCTTCCCCATGTTGTGCTTAGTCTATCCTCCAAGTTTCATGTCAATCCGAGACCCGGAAGACCAAATCTGGGCAAGAATCCAAAAAGCCAGCTTGCTGTCCTGGAATTTGTTTTGGTCGATACTATTGGTCGATACTATCGACCAAATGTATCGACCAATAGAGTTGCTGTCAACAACTTTTGCCTAGTTCTGATTCGTTTGATCTCCGATTGTTCTGATTTCTTCTCTAACCTTTCATATATGCTTGTTTAGGACTTTAAGACTATTTGGGCCACTTGCTTGTGATCTTGGACCATTCTCTTCTCCGATTCAAGGTAAGGATAGTTATCGATGTAATTACCTAGGATATGGAAATCTTGACTTGGTACTCCTAACCTAGTAAATATAGTTTCTATTTCATATTCTTATCATGTTAGACTTGCTACATATGTCTTTCAACAGTAGTTTTGTGTTTACATTATATTACTTCAATGTTTTATCATGTTTATCAATTTCAATATATGATGACTTATGTCAATGTCATGAATTGAATGTTTATTATGACGTTGTATCTTGTGAACTGATATGATGAACTTGGGCATGTGATTGCTTAAGTATAACTCGGGATTGAGGGGTACCCTACTGGTGCTTCTGTCCTTGGACATCGAAGGGAATAGTATGGGATATTCTCCGAAGGTGTCCATTGACGCTTTTCGGGTTATTGAACGACATGCATAGGACTTGTCTAGATGTATGGCTAGGATGTCCCTATCATATCAGACCCGATTCGGAAGGGCATTGAGACCGAACAACCCGTGGTAGTAGTGTGGATTTGTGGGCGCTCAAGACCGGTATCCACTCTGTGAGAGGACATAAATTGCATTACGGTTACCCGAAAGGGGCCATTTATTGGTAGAGTTACAAATGGTTAGACTTGGGCTCACGGGCACTCAAGACCAGTGAAATGATCCGTGAGAGGGACGTGAGAGCTTCCCGTTTACCATTTGTGGATGACCAATAGGGTTGATGAGTCCGGTGAGTAATATCCGTGACTCTAGTGTGAAGGATACCGGAAAGGATCCCGAGAGGGAAGGAATGGAAGTATCTGGAACTGGCATGATATGATTAAGTAGATGACTTGCATTGGGCTAGGCTATACCTTGACATGCGCCAATACTTAGACCAAACGGTGATGTGAGAGAGCGGTGACTGAAACCCCCAACCATGGATTTGTCCGAGAGGGATGCAGGACCCAATTCCCCCCGGTGATGAGTGACTGAGACTACCTAAAGAAGTATGGTGCTATGACTTAAAGCATGTCTACCATAGATGACCAGCATACTTAGAATAAAATCATATTGCATTATATGCCTCATATCATCTGCATCATTTTATGATTATCTTGTGGTTTATGTGTGGTGGAATAACTTCCTTGCTGAGTTCTCTTGAACTCATTCCTTTTCTATTGCAATATTTTGTTAGGCTATTCTACAGGTGATTACTCTATGGCACCCTCCCTGAGGCGGACCCGGATACCTCATACTACCATCCGGAGGCTGGCTACGTTGGAGACTTCGGTGACCATACCGAAGAAGATCACCAGGCATACCAGGGTTAGCCCCGGAGTTGTATGGGAGCAGTCATGTTGGGTCTCCATGGTCCTCAACTTTGAAGAAGATATATTTATTGTGGAGGAGACTTATGAGTAGTTACCTCTTCTTTTGTGACAGTATACTTAGAAGAATTGTAATAACTTTAACTTACCTTTATAACTTGAGACTTGTACTTAACTAAATTTTGACCTCACTTCCGTTTGGTGAAGGAGTGGATTCCACCCACTGCCTTCTTAATTTATCTGATTTGATATTTATTTCCGCACTCTGATTATGTCTGATATCTTATTTTTGAATTCCATGATCATTCATTGTTAGTTTATGATTACTATATGTTCATGATTGTATTATCGTCGATGTGGATTATGTGGTCCCTGAACTATGGATCTTCGGGGCTGTGGATCACATCCCGGGTATGCCAGATAGGGTACCGGCTGGGTGGATGTGACAGAGTGGTATCAGAGCCCCAGGTTCAGTAAGACCCTAACCACGGAAGCGATGATGGAACATTCCGAGTTACCGATCAAAAGGGTAACTCAACTATTCTTAGAGCTGAATAATAGATAACCGAGATTAGTAACTGAATAAATGAAACTTAACTAATTATGGAATAAGACACAATAATATAAGCAAAACAACTTGATCTCATTAATCACATAAGAAAATTTTTACAAGTCTGAAGGAAAGTACATCTGGGAATCATAAAAAGGAAAACTCCTAATGCTATCTATCTAGGTGATCTACTCCGACGATCTGTCTGATCCCTCCTCGATCTGAACTCATCCTCGAGCCGTGTAAACCTCTCACCTAAAGTGTGCATGTATGTCTCCATCCTCATCTGTCGAGCCTCGATCCTCTCGAGTATGGAATAAATCGAAGACTGATGAGAAGTCACACTGGAGCCTCAGAAGTCTAGTGAGATGGACCTCCATCCTCGGAGAATCGTGGAGTGGGAATCTCCTCATGCCCCTGATCATCATCCTGAACTGGAGCATCACCCTGACCATCATCGTCTCCATGCTCATCTACATCGTCATCCTCGGCATCCCCATCGATGTCGGCCTCATCCTCTGATCTAACCGCATTACCAAGCCCCATTTTCTTGATCGACCATGCACAGAGGTCCTCACCGATCTCTATATCAGGAATCATCAGTGCGTCCTCTAAATCCACCTGGAAGTACTGGAAGATGTGTGTCAAGACCCGGTCTATCAGGATATGCTGCATGATGTGAGCCAAGTCTATCTGCACGCCAGTATAAATGCAATAGATGACTAGTGCCTCCATGATCGTCACCCTACTGTGATGCCCTGCCTTCGGAATAATGTTTCGCCCGACAAAGCGAGCGATGACTCGGGCAGATGGTAACATAGAAGTGCCACTCCTGGGCATGATGCAGTTCTCATCGTCCCACAGAGTCTTGCATATCTCGTGTGTCTCGTATGGAATGAGACCCTCCAGAATGTCAGTGCGAGGAGGAATCCACAAGCGAAAGTCTGGTACAGACGGCACTCCCAAGATCCCAGCCAACTCGCTGGTAGTGAACATGATCTCAATGCCTCTGACCACGGAGCAGATGACAATCCGAGGACCATCTCGCGGGTCATCCTCGAATCGGTAGGTCAGGTTACTATAAAAGTACCTGACAAGCTCTGGGTAGACTGGATATGGCGTGGTGTACAAGGATAACCATCCCATCGCCTCTAACCTCTCCCGTATGCGAAAGGTCTCTAGCTCATCTAAGACTACCAACCGCCCGTACTCGATCGGTATGTCATAGAAGTAGTGCTCGAACAGGAACTCTGCCTGAGGTGATATGAAGAGGTCCTCCTCGGTCACCTCCTGCGTCATGGAGCATGTCCTATACCTCTATCAGCCCTCCGTCCTCCTCTGGGCATGATGAACCTACGGAGACAAGAAAGAAATTTCATTTTGATTAGTTCCCTTGGTCATTTGTTAGATGAAGGGCATTTTTGTAATTTTTCGAAAATTTGAAATTGTTGCGAAAATGCGATTCGAACATACTAGCATGTGCATAAGACTTGGATAAACATGCTGGGATGTTTCGTTTGGTGAAAATCTAACATCTTGGCCATGTAGAAGTGAAAATTCAGCAAGAAAGATGAAGGAAAAATCCCTCTTTTGGGCTATGTTTGTGATTTTTCAAAAGTTGGAATTTCGGCAAACCGAATGTGGGAACACCTTCCCCATGGTAAATTAGTCACGTGGGACTTAGTTTCATGTCAAAATTTATTTTGGTTTAAAAATGAGGCAAGTAATTGCAAAGTTTGGAATATTGAGATGAATAGTGATTTTTGAATCCTAAGAATGTGAAATCTTGTGTTTCATGCTTAGTTTGGCTTGTAAAATGGTGGGAGCATGTTTCTAAACGTCCCTAGGCATGATTCTAACCATTAGCATCAACCATTTTGCAGTTTTGAAGAAAATCATATCTTGGTAAATGAAAACGTAAGAAGAGAGAAGAAGAGAATGAGACTCACTTGTGTTGTTGATCAATGCAAGCTTGCAAGAGTGTTGGAAGCCTCAAATCACCCCTAAAACCCTTAGAGACCTTAAGAAGAAGTTTTCCCCAGAGCCAAGTCTGAAATGGAAGTGTTTTGAAATGAAACAAGTGGGCCATATATTCTGCTTTTTTCCGCGCAGAATGTTTATTGGTCGATACTGTTGGTCGATGCCATCGACCAAATGTATCGACCAATAGGGGAAAATTTCTGCTTTTGGGCTTTTGTGGAAATCTGATTTGTGATTTGTTTCTTGTCAATGTTGGACTGTAATCTTGCTATGCTAATGATTTTAAGCATGATTTGGGCATTCTATTCTATTGATCAAGTGGTTTTGACAAGTTAATTTTCGATGTTGTAAATTTCCGATGTTTGCAGAATGGTGCTTCTGAGGAATCGTTTGATTGGTTCTGATAATTCTGGAGTTGAAGATGTGCCTGCTGGGACCCCGGACCAGCAAAGACAAGGAGAGCACCCCGCCCCTAATGGAGTTCCCGATGCTCCTGAAATCGGAAGCTTCAGAGACATTGCTAGCATTATGACCAACATGATGCAGCAACAAGCGGCACAGTTCAATCAAATGATGACCGGATTTTTGGCTATGCGAGAAGAGAACCGAGCAAGTGGTTCAAGAAACCCTGGCCGTGCAGCTCCGTATGTGGAGAGGTCCATTGAGATCCCGCATACCAAGCTGATGGAAAGTTTTCTTAAACTTCAAGTACCATCTTTTACCGGAATGACCAAGGACACCCTCTTTCCTAATAGATGGTTGAGAGAATTGGAAAAGGCATTTAGACACCTGCAGTGTTCAGATAATCAGAAGGTGTTGTTTGCAGAACAGAAGCTCCAACATGAAGCTGATGCATGGTGGACCTCCACCAAGCCTATTCTCGAGAACCTTCATACTGGCGTGGTTACTTGGGAGTTGTTCAAGGAAGCATTTTGTAGAAACTATTTCCCTGAGTCGGTAAAGGATGCCAAGGAGGCAGAATTTATGGCATTGGTGCAAGGTACCCTTTCTGTGCTGGAATACCAACATAAGTTTGAAGAACTCTTTTTCTTCGCTCCTGATTCTTTGAGTTCCGATGTTGCCAAGGCGAAGAAATTTTTCAAAGGGCTACGACCTTCGATCAAAGTCCACCTCACTGCCTTACCTCTTGGAGACTATGCTCAGGCCGTGGAGAATGCGAAGAAAATTGAGGAATATGAGAAGGAGAATGTGCGAGCACAGAAACCTTGGCAATCCAGACCTTCTGGATTTGTTGATCGTACTGACCGTCGTTTTGTGAGGCCTGCACCGTACCCCACTCCCACCTATCAGCCCCGGAGTGTTGGGCCGAGTCCCAGTGCTACTCATGTAGGCCAGTATGGCCAGACTAGTGGGATCCGACTGCAGGAATTGTTTAGCCTTCTCAACCCGGAATGGTATACCCCAGGCCTGCATTTCAGAGACCTCCAGTGGCAACTACCTCTGTTGGACCGAAGGATAATGTTTGCTTCTTTTGCAAACAGCCCGGCCATTTTGCCCGCCTCTGCCCCAAGAAGTCTGTTCAGCCCGGTGCTCCTGTTCAGAAGAGTGTCCCTGCTCCTCCTGCCGGCAGAGTCTTCAGTATATCTGGTACTGACCAAGAAGCTTGTCATGATGTTGTTACAAGTACATTGTTAGTCGCTTCTTTACCAGCATTTGTATTGTTTGATACGGGTGCATCTCATTCATTCATTTCATCTACTTTTGCTGTGAAGACTAACCTAACACCTAGATGTTTGTCTAGTTATTTGTCAATTTGTACCCCTGTTGGGTCTGCTGTTAAACTAGATAAAGTGTTAGAGGAATGCCCTGTTTGTGTTTGTGGTTTGAACTTGAAGGCAAGGTTGGTATTGTTCGATATGAGAGATTTCGACGTAATCTTGGGAATTGATTGGTTGACATCCTACAACGCTGTGATCTTGTGCTCTTCAAAGAAGATCCAATTCCGATTGGAGGGGAATTCAATTTTGGAGTTCCAAGGAAGGAAGGGAAGAGTGAGCAAGAAGACTTTGACCGCTTTAATGCAAGTCCACTCCCTGATAGAAGATGCTTCATCTGGAAGCAAGGTTAAGGAAAAGAAGAGACTTGAAAATGTCAGTGTCATTTGTAACTTTGTTGATGTGTTTCCAGACGATTTATTAGGACTACCCCCTGATAGAGAGGTTGAGTTCTCCATAGACTTAACTCCTGGAGCGTCTCAGTTGTCTAAGGCTCCTTACAGGATGGCGCCTACCGAGCTAGAGGAGTTGCAAACTCAGCTGAATGAACTCCTGGATAGAGGTTTTGTGCAGCCAAGTGTGTCACCCTGGGGAGCTCCGGTTTTGTTCGTTAAGAAGAAGGATGGTAGTATGCGTCTATGCATTGACTACCGAGAGTTGAACAAGTTGACGATCAAGAATAGATACCCGTTGCCTCGGATTGATGACTTGTTTGACCAGTTGAAGGGCGCGTCTGTATTCTCGAAGATTGACTTGAGATCAGGGTATCACTAGTTGAAAGTGAAGTCAAGTGATATCTTTAAGATGGCGTTCCGAACAAGGTATGGACACTATGAATTCAAAGTTATGCCTTTTGGCTTAACAAATGCTCCTGCCATGTTCATGGACCTCATGAACCGGGTATTTCATGATGTGCTCGATAAGTTTGTGATCGTATTCATTGATGACATCTTGATATACTCGAAGAATGAGGAAGAGCATGCGGAACATCTGAACTTCACTTTGCAAAGGTTGAGAGAAAAGAAACTCTATGCTAAGTTTAGCAAGTGTGACTTTTGGCTCTCAAGGGTAGTGTTTCTTGGCCATGTTGTTTCAGCCGAAGGTATTCGTGTCGACCCGGAAAAAGTGCAAACCGTTACCGATTGGGAAAGACCGAAGACCGTGACCGAGATAAGAAGTTTCCTTGGATTGGCAGGATACTATCAGAGATTTATCGAGAATTTTTCTAGGTTGGCTGCCCCTATGACTAAGCTAACTAGAAAGGAAGAGAAGTTCGTTTGGACCGAGTCTTGCGAGAGGAATTTTGAGGAGCTGAAGGTTAGATTGACAAGCGCCCCGGTTTTAACTATACCTGATAGTTCCGGTGGATTGACAGTCTACATCGATGCTTCCATGATCGGATTGGGTTGCGTGTTGATGCAACACGACAAAGTTGTGGCTTATGCTTCTCGGCAATTGAAAGACTATGAGCGGAATTATCTCACTCACGACTTAGAGCTTGCCGCCGTTGTTTCTGCTTTAAAGATTTGGAGACATTACCTATACGGTGAGAAGATCGCTATCTTCACAGATCATAAGAGTTTGAAATACTTCTTCACCCAGAAAGAGCTGAATATGAGAGAAAGAAGATGGCTGGAGTTGTTTCTGACTATGATTGTGACATCCAATATCACCCAGGTAAAGCAAATGTAGTTGCGGATGCTCTTAGTAGGAAGAGTCAGAAGAAGGATTTGAACTTGTGTGCTTTGAGTCGACCTTTGTTGTTGTCAATGGAAAGGTTTGGCTTAGAAGTGGTTCCTGAGGGTTCGGATTGTATTCTTTTTGCCATGACGGCAAGATCCACCCTTAGAGACCGGATCGTCGCTTTGCAAAGTTCTAACCCTGAACTGAGAGAGAAGATTGGGAAGGTTGCCACGAATTCAGAGATGGACCCTGCTTTTAGTACATCTTTAGATGGTGCCTTATTGTTTAGAGGTAGACTCTATGTGCCTACTGTTGATGAAATCAAGAAGGAAATATTGAAAGAAGCACACCAGTCGATCTTTACAATACACCCTGGGGGTACCAAAATGTATAAAGACTTAAGGGAACATTTTTGGTGGAATAGCTTGAAAGCGGATGTTGAAGACTTTGTTGCCAAGTGCGAGACTTGTCAGCGTGTTAAAGCTGTTCGCCAACCTCCGTCCGGATTGCTTCAGCCCCTTCCCATTCCTAGTTGGAAGTGGGAAGATATATCCATGGACTTCGTGACTAGCTTGCCGCGGACAAGTAAAGGAAATGACACTGTGTGGGTGGTTGTAGATAGATTGACTAAATCAGCCCATTTCATACCTATGAAGATCACCTACACTTTGGACAAGCTAGCTAGACTCTATGTGGACAACGTGGTTCGTCTACACGGTGTGCTGGTGAGTATTGTGTCTGACCGTGATCCTAGGTTCACCTCAAGGTTTTGGAATGGATTGCAGAAAGCCTTGGGAACCCAATTAAACTCGAGTACAGCTCATCATCCCCGATCGATGGACAATCTGAGTGGACGATTCAAATTTTAGAAGATATGCTTAGATCTTGTGTGGTGGATATGGGTGGAAATTGGGATGAACACTTAGCTTTAGTGGAGTTTGCCTATAACAACAGTTATCAATCAACAATAGGCATGGCCCCTTTTAAAGCTTTGTACGGTAACACTTGTAGAACGCCTTTGTATTGGACTGAGACAGGTGAAAGAAAAGTCTTAGGCCCGGAAATGATTGAAGCTACAAGTGCTATGGTCGACATGATTAGAGAAAGGATTAAGTCTCCTCAGTCAAGACAGAAATCCTATGCCCACAAGAGAAGGACCGATCTGGAGTTTCCTATTGGAGAGAAAGTTTTCCTTAAAGTATCACCTATGAAAGGAGTGATGAGATTCAATGTGAGAGAAAAGCCTAGCCCCCGCTTCATCGGACCTTTTGAAATCTTGGAAAGGGTTGGACCTGTTGCTTATCACTTGGCCTTGCCTCCATCTCTTGCTGGAGTTCACAATGTGTTCCATGTTTTGATGCTTCGGAAGTACATAGAGAACTCGGAACACATACTACAGCAAGCACCCGAAGGACTTAGTGCTGATCTTTCTTATGATGAAGGACCAGCTGAAATCCTAGATAAAAAGGACAAGCAGCTGCGGAATCGCACCATCCCTTTGGTGAAGATTCGGTGGAAGAACCATACCCTGGAAGAAGCTTCATGGGAAAAGGAAGAAGAAATGAAGGAGAAGTTTCCTCATCTTTTTGGGAGCACAGGTACGCTTTCAATTTCGAGGACGAAATTCTTTTAAGGGGGGAAGAATGTAAAATCCAGCTTTTACCTAACCTTGACCCGACCCGGTCATTGTTACGTTTGTAGGTCCGAAGACCCGAAGTGGTGGTAGGAGGGACTTATGGGCCCTACTGGTTGATGACGTAATGTCAGGATTCCAGTTTATGGACATTGATGATGCTGGTCCTTCCTTGAGCACATTACCAGTGTTAAGTTAGAATCTGCGCACTGATGAAGAGCGAGACAGTTGAAATAGCAAATGGACTCCTGTGCATAATCCGAAGGTACTCCCTAAAACTAGACCTCTTGAGTGAACTGTAGGAGAAAACCCCATGCAATTTGACCTGGTATAGCCCTCCAAGTCCGCACCTAAAGTTGCTGAACTATTCTGTAAAATTCTGCAGAGATTGTTTTGGTCGATACTATTGGTCGATACCATCGACCAAAGGTATCGACCAACAAGTCTGCTGAGCCCAGATTTAAAGATTCTTGGAATATTCTATTCTATTTATTTATTCCTCGAGACTGGAGCCCTATTCTCGCGTTTTTAACATCTGGGAACGTGAGAGAGCCTCCCAAGAACTCCTCCTTGGTAGTGGTGAAACATCTTCTTCATCAATCATTGCCAACCACTCATTCCTACTTTCTTGTTCCACTTTAAAGGTATGACTCTCTCTCCTAATCACTTTCTCACTCATCTTTTCTCTATTTTATTGTTGGGACCATGGCCAAGGTGCTGCAACCTTGCATACACCTTGCCATGAACCTTCTAAGCCCCATACAATGATGTTTTCACCGATATGACTATGATTGATTCGCCTCATGATCATTGACTACACATTTCCATGATTTATTGCTTACCAACTTGCTTTATTTATCAAAACTGAGATGAAGCTCATGATTAACCTAATCTATACCTTGCATATGTGCTCCATGTTACTTCTAAACGATTCCCTACCTAATCCCCCATGTTTTCTCCTAATTTGCATTGAGATATAGCCAATGCCATGATCTACAACTCTTAACCTTAATATGTCAATTTGGGGATTTCCAAATGGACCATTGGATTATGAAAGTTTCTTGATAATTAGCTTCCCCATGTTGTGCTTAGTCTATCCTCCAAGTTTCATGTCAATCCGAGACCCGGAAGACCAAATCTAGGCAAGAATCCAAAAAGCCAGCTTGCTGTCCTGGAATTTGTTTTGGTCGATACTATTGGTCGATACTATCGACCAAATGTATCGACCAATAGAGTTGCTGTCAACAACTTTTGCCTAGTTCTGATTCGTTTGATCTCCGATTGTTCTGATTTCTTCTCTAACCTTTCATATATGCTTGTTTAGGACTTTAAGACTATTTGGGCCACTTGCTTGTGATCTTGGACCATTCTCTTCTCCGATTCAAGGTAAGGATAGTTATCGATGTAATTACCTAGGATATGGAAATCTTGACTTGGTATTCCTAACCTAGTAATTATAGTTTCTATTTCATATTCTTATCATGTTAGACTTGCTACATATGTCTTTCAATAGTAGCTTTGTGTTTACATTATATTACTTCAATGTTTTATCATGTTTATCAATTTCAATATATGATGACTTATGTCAATGTCATGAATTGAATGTTTATTATGACGTTGTATCTTGTGAACTGATATGATGAACTTGGGCATGTGATTGCTTAAGTATAACTCGGGATTGAGGGGTACCCTACTAGTGCTTCTATCCTTGGACATCGGAGGGAATAGTATGGGATATTCTCCGAAGGTGTCCATTGACGCTTTCCGGTTTATTGAACGACATGCATAGGACTTGTCTAGATGTATGGCTAGGATGTCCCTATCATATCAGACCCGATTTGGAAGGGCATTGAGACCGAACAACCCGTGGTAGTAGTGTGGATTTGTGGGCGCTCAAGACCGGTATCCACTCCGTGAGAGGACATAAATTGCATTACGGTTACCCGAAAGGGGCCATTTATTGGTAGAGTTACAAATGGTTAGACTTGGGCTCACGGGCACTCAAGACCGGTGAAATGATTCGTGAGAGGGACGTGAGAGCTTCACGTTTATCATTTGTGGATGACCAATAGGGTTGATGAGTCCGGTGAGGAATATCCGTGACTCTAGTGTTAAGGATACCGGAAAGGATCCCGAGAGGGGAGGAATGGAAGTATCTGGAACTGGCATGATATGATTAAGTAGATGACTTGCATTGGGCTAGGCTATACCTTGACATGCGCCAATACTTAGACCAAACGGTGATGTGAGAGAGCGGTGACTGAAACCCCCAACCATGGATTTGTCCGAGAGGGATGCAGGACCCAATTCCCCCCGGTGATGAGTGACTGAGACTACCTAAAGAAGTATGGTGCTATGACTTAAAGCATGTCTACCATAGATGACCAACATACTTAGAATAAAATCATATTGCATTATATGCCTCATATCATCTGCATCATTTTATGATTATCTTGTGGTTTATGTGTGGTGGAATAACTTCCTTGCTGAGTTCTCTTGAACTCATTCCTTTTCTGTTGCAATATTTTGTTAGGCTATTCTACAGGTGATTACTCTGATGGCACCCTCCCTGAGGCTGACCCGGATACCTCATACTACCATCCGGATGCTGGCTACGTTGAAGACTTCGGTGACCATACCGAAGAAGATCACCAGGCGTACCAGGGTTAGCCCCGGAGTTGTATGGGAGCAGTCATGTTGGGTCTCCATGGTCCTCAACTTTGAAGAAGATATATTTATTGTGGAGGAGACTTATGAGTAGTTAACTCTTCTTTTGTGACAGTATACTTAGAAGAATTGTAATAACTTTAACTTACCTTTATAACTTGAGACTTGTACTTAACTAAATTTTGACCTCACTTCCATTTGGTGAAGGAGTGGATTCCGCCCACTGCCTTCTTAATTTATCTGATTTGATATTTATTTCCGCACTCTGATTAAGTCTGATATCTTATTTCTAAATTCCATGATCATTCATTGTTAGTTTATGATTATTATTTGTTCATGATTGTATTATCGTCGATGTGGATTATGTGGTCCCTGAACTATGGATCTTCGGGGCTGTGGATCACATCCCGGGTATGCCAGATAGGGTACCGGCTGGGTGGATGTGACATCAATAGCAAGAAGGAGTAGAGGAATGAGTAGAATAGAGGATGAGAGAGAGAAATCATACCTTGAGGAAGCAATGGAGGTGAGATGCAATGATTGAGACCAAGAATCTTCACCAACTTCAAGAAATGGCCTAGGGAAGCTCACTCCTCGTTCTCTGGAGTCCCAATGATTAGGATAGGGTTCTATTCATGAGGTCCCAATATGTAGGCTTAAAATAATCAAGAAATTTGTGATTTTCGTATTTAATAATCTGCTGGTCGATTCACTGGTCGACTGGGCCAGCCAACCAAGCCATGACAACAACTTTAGATAGGGAAATGGAAGGCCAGACTAATCCAAATTGTGTTGGGTTTTATCCTACAAGTCAATCAACAAGTCTAGATTAGAGAAATACCTTCGAAACAAGATCGGAAGTGCATCAAGTACTTCAACTAAGCTTCCCCTCTTCTAGGTGAAGTTTCTCACTAAACACTGATAGTGTATCCAAGTAAGGGGCATCACTGTCAATATCCATAGGCTCTGAGTCATACACCAAATCTTCAACTACGAGGGCCCATAAGTTTCTTCTTCCACCAGTCTGGGTTTTCGAACCTACAAACAACAAAGGATCCTGGTCGGGTCAGGGTTAGGATAGGGCTGGGTTTCACAGTCTGACTCTTACCATGCTTTTATATCATCTTTATCATCTATATATGTTCCTAAAAGTTGGCAGGAAGCCTATGCTAATAAGAGCTGGAAGGCAGCTATGGTAGAGGAAATGTAGGCAACGAAGAAAAATGATACTTGGGAGCTGGTTACACTTCCTCCAGGAAAAAAACCAGTGGGCTGCAAATGGTGTTTGTGATTAAACAAAACATGGATGGATCAGTCAACACTCAACAAGTTTAAGGCAAGACTAGTTGCAAAGGGGTTTACACAGACCTATGGGATTGATTATCAGGAGACTTTTGCACCTGTTGCAAAACTGAACACTGTCAGAGTCCTATTGTCTGTAGCTGTGAACAAAGACTGGAATCTACACCAACTATACGTAAAGAATGCCTTCTTACATGGGGAGTTAGAGGAAGAAGTCTATATGGAAATCCCACATGGTTTCTCTGCTAACAAAACTGTAGGAAAGTTTGTCTGTTGAAGAGGTCAACTTATGGGTTAAAACAATCTCCTAGATGCTGCTTTGGACGCCTCTTGAAGGCAATGACTTCTATTGGGTACAAGCAACGCAATGCTAATCATACACTATTTTTCAAGAAGTCAGTTACTAACATCACACTTCTCATTGTTTATGTGGACGATATTGTCATCACAAGGAATGATGGTGAAGAAATTCGAAGGTTGAAGAACTTTCTTGGCAGAGAGTTTGAGATTAAAGATCTAGGGAAGTTACAATACTTCTTAGGGATTGGGGTGGGTCGATCAAAGAAGGGTATATTTCTATCCCAGAGGAAGTATGTCCTAGACTTGTTGTCACATCCACCCAGCCGGTACCCTACCTGGTATACCCGAGTGTGTGATCCACAACCCCAAAGATCAAGTATCGAGGTAATCAACCTCCCACATAGACAATAACATAATCATGAACATAAATATTCAATGTGAAAAATATAAACAAAAGATCCAAATAAGGAAAGAATAAATCATATATCATCTGAGTATGAAAGACAACCAAAATGTCTAGATCAATAAGTAAAGTGAGGCGGAATCCCACTCTACAACCAGCGAAAGCCAGATCGCAAGTCAAAAGAAAGATTACATCTGGTTCTAAGATAAGAAAGAAAGATATAACCAACTAAACTAAAGTCTATTCTATCTTATAAAGAACGTCTTCATAAACATAGACTTCATCAATGACGCTCAGACGTTCCCACTCCACAGTAGGGCTAATCCTGGTAACAAGTAAAACCACTCGAGGAATCCTCAATGTAATCTTCATGGTTGCCAGCACCTTGCGTGAAGTACGCCTCTTTAGTTTGCGCTTCCTCATATTGACCTTCGTAGTCATCAGTACCTATAGAATAATCTAACAAAAGATATTGTACAAAAAGGAGTGAGTTTCAAAGAAACTCAGTAAAGCAGTTAATCCACAACAACATAAATAGCAAGATTTCAAAGTAGAGTAAAATGCTATATGATATGAAACACATGATGCAATATGATTCTACCTCTATGTATGCTGGTCCCTAATGGCAGACATGCTTTAAGTCATAGCACCGTACTTCTTTAGGAAGGTCTCATCACACAACGCCTTTTGATAATGGGTCTGGCATCCCTTGGGACATTCCATGGCTGGGGGTTAAGTCACCGCTCTCTCACATCACCATTGGTCTAAGTATTGGCGCATGTCAGGGTCAAAGCCTAGCCAAATGCAAGTCTCCTACTCAGTTACATCAAGTCAGATCCAAATACGTCCATTCCTCGCCCTTGGCGATCCTTTTCGGCATCCTTCACACTAGAGTCCCCATAGTCCCTGACTATGGACTCATCAACCCTATAGGTCATCCACATATGGTAAACGGGAAGCTCTCACGTCCCCTCACGGGTTGGTTACTGGTCTTGAGCGCTCGTGAGCCCAAGTCTATCCATATGCAACCCTACCAATAAATGGCTCCCACAATGTGATTCCTGTCCTCTCACGGGTTGGTTACCGGTCTTGAGCGCCCATGAATCCCCATTGCTACCACGGGTCGTTCGGTCTCAATACCCCTCCGATTAGGGTCTGACATAATGGGACATCCTAGCCAAACACTACTAGACAGTCCTAAATATGTCATCCAACAGTTTAGGAAGGTGTCCAAAGGGCATCTCCGGAAACATCCCATAATATTCTCGTAGTTGTCCAAGGGCAGAAGTGTCAAAAGGACACCTCTCCTTTCCAAACCATACTTAATCATTCACAAGCATAAATCCATCATGTCACATACATGGTAACTTCTTATATGGAAAGAAATCAATAATAACATACAACTTGCATATAATCGGTAAGTAAATCATACATGAATCAATTTAGCATAAAAAATTAATGCTACTGTAATCAAGATAGTGCATCAGTAGTTTTTCATTGTAAAAATATAATTAAGGAAACAAATCAATGATATTCAAATATAGAACTAGATTCATGCAATCTATGTAATTAAGGAAATAACCATCCTTACCTTATATAACTCGCAAAGGATCTTAGGGAATCGAGTAAGACGTTGACTAAACTTGGGAAGAAAGTCCTAAACAAGTATATATAACATATTAGGAAAGATACCTAGAAGGAAAGATATCAAAACATCCAAAACAGACCAAATATGAGGTTGTTGTACTCATTGGTCGACTGAATTGGTCTACTGCCTCAATCGACCAATGAGTCGACCAACAGAGACAGTGGCCTTCAAAAAATTAGAGATTTTAGAATATAAAACCGAATTTGGTGGTTCAAAAGGGTACTAAACAAGGGGGAAACTACAATGGCAGTATACTAGTATATAGAGGACTTCAAAACACTAATCATATCAAGTCTTCAAGTTACAAATTAGGAAACAAAAAGGTACCATAATTAGATCAATCATGGTTTTTGAAGAATTCATAGTAAAAATCATGGACAAGAACAATAGGATGATGGATCACTAATTGTGATAAAGAAATCATGAAAGCATGCATAGATCTTCAAGAAAAATAGATCTAAGACTGAAGAACATCAATCTAAATAAGGAAAGTGAATGAATACATGTTTTCCTTCAAAAGCGAGTGATGATCTTGATGAAGATCTTCCACCAAGCTTTAAATCCTTAGGAAAAGAGAGGGAAAGAATAAATAGATAGTTGCAACAGAGATACAACATCATCTCTACTGTCCTCAATCAGAAAAGGAAAGAAAAGTAATGAAGAATCAAAGACGAAGTATAGAAGAGGATGATTACATACCTTTTTATGTAAAAGCACGAGATTTGATGAAGATCCGTCAAGAAAATCACCAAGGATGTAAGGGAGATGACTTGCAGAGGGCTCTGGTATGTTCCAAAGAGTTTGGAGGCAAAAAATACGAAGTAGACTCGAGATTGGGCTTAAATAGAGCAAGCAAAGACCTAAAGAGCAAAATCAGATCCCATTGGTCGATTGATTGGTCGACTGGCCCAGTCGACCAATGAGTCCACCAATCAGAACAGCAAATCCAAAACAGGGAATTGAAGGCTCAGATCAAATACAATCATGAAGGGATTTTGCACACACACCATGTGACTTACCTAGTAGGTAGAAATGCCTTCAAACCATGTCAGATAGCACTCCAAGTCCATCAACTAATTCCATCTTCATCAGGGTGCAGTTTCCATAAATGGAACACTGACATCAACACTCATGGATTCTAAGCCAGCCACCAAGTCTTCCACTGGGATGGCCCATAGCTGACTTCTTGCTTTACTTTAGGTTGTCGGACCTACAAACAACAGGGTTTCCGGGTCAAGGTTAGGGTTGGGTTTCACACTTGTTATCAGAAGTGGGAATGTTGGAGTGTAAAGCAGTTGATAACCCTATTGAAGTTGGAGCTAAACTTAAAGAAAAAGATGGAGAACCAGTGGACAAAGGAAGATACCAAAGGCTAGTATGGAAGTTTATTTACTTGTCCCACACCAGGCGAGACATTGCTTATGCCGTGGGGATAGTGAGCCAATTCATGCATGATCCATATTCATCTCATATGAAGGTTGTTGCCAGAATACTATAATATTTAAAGGGAATTCCTGGCTAAGGAATAATTTTGTCACCCACTGATAATCTAAGTGTAGAAGCATACACTGATGTTGACTGGGTAGGATTCCCAAACAGAAAGTCAATTTCAGGATATTGTACCTTTGTTGGAGGTAATCTAGTTACTTGGAGAAGTAAAAAACAGAATGCGATAGCTTTATCCAGTACCAAAGCTGAATATAGAGCTATGGTTCATGGAGTTTGTGAGCTACTATGGTTGAAAGGCTTACTGCAAGATATTGGAGTCCAAGTTCCAAACCCTATGATGTTATACTGTGATAACAAGGCTGCTATTAGTATTGCTAATAATCTGGTGCAACATGACCGAACTAAGCACATTGAAATTGACATGTTTTTTATTAGAGGAAAGCTGGAACAAGGGCTTATCTGCATGCCTTTTGTGAGGTCTGGAGACCAAGTGGCAGATGTTTTCACTAAGAGTTTGAAAGAAAGAGATTTCCTTCCTATTGTGGGAAAGTTGGGCATGACTAATTTCTACGCCTCAAGTTGAGGGGGAGTGTTGGATTCTACTAGGTGTTAAATTAGAGTTTGTGTTCATGTAAATTTCTATTTCTTGTTACCCAAGTAAGGGTATTTATGTAATGGTGTTGTTTCCACTTTATAAAATAGAGGGCTTGAGATAACACCGATCACAATAAGCCATTCTACAACTATTGGTTTTTTCAACACATCCACAAACTCAAACAAAACCAATAAGGATCTAATGCTCTCAGAGATAGAAAGACAAACACAATCTAAGGACTTCTCCTTTCTTAAGAGACTTAAGACTGCCAAACGACAATCAGAATTTATGTGAATGCTCTTAATCCCAACTGTCCATGCTATTTGAAGGATATCCCTGATAGCCTCCAATTCAACCTAAGCTATAGATAAAGCTTGACCTGACTTGATTTTTGCCACTAAGAAGATGCCATTAGGTTGCCAAATGATACCAGCTTTGCCTCCCCAACCCTCACTGTTCTCCCATGAACCATTTGTATATATTTGGAACACACTGATGGAGAAACCTGCTGATGTTCTTGGTACAATCACACCCCTGCTGCTAAAGTTCCGCTATCTACTATAGTTTGGTCGCCTTTGGAAGCCGTAATCGCATTCAATTCACCTAAAAAATTATGAAGATGAATCATTGAACTGTGAAGATTAGGAATTTAGCTGAAAAAAGATAATCATTTCTTGACTTCTAGATAATCCAACATAAAAGACTCCATATTGTGTGTATTCAGTCCAATATTTCTGAATTTTTGAATTTTCCTTCAATGAAATCCCACCAATCTAACATGCAATCTCCACTAAAATCATTCATATATAATCTTAAGAGGGATGCTTTCTAGCACTGTTGAGCAAATGTACACTTAAAAAGTGTATGAACTAGTGACGCAGGTGCAGTTACATAAAAGGCATAATGGGGAGAAAGTTCCACCTTTCTCAAAAAGAGCCAATCCTGTTGCAAGAGCATTGTATGCTGCTTTCCACAAGAAAGACCTTACCTTGGGAAGTGTTTTGATTTGCCAAATTCTCCTCCAAAAGAGTGCTCCATAGGATGTAGATCCTCTATTTTCCTACAAATTCAAAGTATTCAGTTCCATATAGTATGCAGATTTTACGTTGAAATGCCCTTTGAGTGATCTACTCCATATCCACCTATCTTTTGTATTGGGGTCAACAATTGGGATTTTTTGAATTGCTGCCACTTCTACCCTTGAAAATAACTGCCTAAGTTTAGAATAATCCCATGTATAAGTTTGCCAACAAATAAGCTCACATAATTTGGTTGGGTCCCCTTGAATTGGAGGGCTAAAAATACATCTCAAGAAAGATAGGATCCAGGGGTCACTATATATCCCGGAATCTTGCCCTTTTAAGAACATTTCTTCTAGTAAGTAAGCTTTTCCACCCCCATGACACACCACTAGATAAAGAAATATCCAAAAAATTTGCAAAGGGGAAGTATTTACTTTTCATGGTTCTTGCCCACAAAGAATCTGGGTTGTGAAGCAATCTTCAAGCTTGCTTTGCGAGGAGAGCTCTATTAAACAAATGTAAATCCCTAAAACCCATCTCGCCCTATGTTTTGGTCTGCATAATTTCTCCCAGGTCACCCTGAATCCCTCATTTTTCAGCATTGCCCCACCTAAATTGTCTAATATGTTTTGTTAGATTATCAGTTACCCCTTTTGGTAATAAGAAATTCGACATGGCATATCTGGGGAGAGAAGTAGCCACAGCTTTGATAAGAACTTCCTTCCCAGCACTAGAAAGATATTTTCCTTTCCACCCAGCTAATCTTTTACTCATCCTATCACAAAATGATGCAAACACTTGGGTTTTTTATTTTCCAAAAGTGGTTGGTAAACCAAGGTAGATTCCATGAGATAATACCTCCTTTAAATTTTATATGGAAGAGACCAACCTACAAGTGTTCAGTGGGGTGTTGGCGCTGAAGAGGATGGATGACTTTGAAGGATTGATGTGGTAACCAAATACATTCATGTACTCTTGCAAAATGTAGTTGATATGATGAACATTTTCAGTTGTTGCAAGGGTGAACACCATACAATCATCTACAAAAAAATAGATGGTTAATGTCAAGACTAAAGCGAGCAATTTTAATGCCAAGTAATCTTGGAGTTCCTACATTGGAGCTTAATCTCCTGGACAAGGCTTCTTGACAAAGAATAAAAATGTAAGGACTAAGAGGGCAACCCTGCCTAATTCCTCTATATGGAATAATCTTTCTTGTCAACTGTCCATTTATCTTGATTTGAAATTCTACTGTTGAGATACATTGCATAATCCATCTGATCCAAGTGTTTTGAAATCCCAAAAATTTTAGACTTTCTTCAATGAAACCCCACTCCAACTTATCATACGTCTTACACAAATCAAGCTTTAAAGCCATGTAACTGGATTTGGATTTGCATTTTTTCATGAAATGCAAACACTCATGTGCCAGATAAACATTATCTGATATGGATCTTCCAAAGACAAAAGCACTTTGGGTTTCACTAATGATATTTTGAAGAAGGGGTTTAAGCCTATTGGCTGGGTATTTTGCAATTATTTTATATGGAATTGTGCACAAGCTGATAGGTCTAAAATGCCCCACTTCCACAGGATTTTTCCTTTTTGGGATGAGGGATATGATGGTTTTATTGAAACTCCTAAAACGTTGAATCCCTATCACTAAGTCTTGCCCTACTATGTCCCAATTTTTTTGATATAATCTAGCTGGAAGCCCATCTATTCCTAGGGTTTTGTTACCCTTCATATTAAAAAGAATGGCCTTGATCTCTTGTTGGGTGAATTCTTTACATAAATTAGAATTATCTTCTACTGAAATGCAAGAAACTAAACTTGAAAGAAATTGAGTTGGGTGTTGGGGATGGGATGAGGTAAAGTGAGTTGAGAAATAAGACCAGATTTCCTCATGAATGTCCCCTTCCTCTGTGATCCAATGACCCAAATTTGATTTTATCTTGAAGATTGAATTTCTATGCTATCTGTGGGTAGTAACTACATGAAAGAAAGATGTATTTTGATCTCCAACTTTGAGCCAACTAATTCTTGTCTCTGGTGCCAATATTTTCCTCCTCCCGCATCAAAGCGGCTAATCAATTTGAAAGCTTAGCTTCAAGGTTACTCTTTTCTGGTGATGGTTCAGTTTGTTGTAGTTCTGTTAGCTCCTCTTGTACTTGAGATATTTCTTTTACTGCTGGCCTAATGTGTGATTTACTCCAAGTCCTCAGGGTAAGGATACAGTTATAAGTTTTGTGTTGAAACCTGTATGCATCCAACCCTACCCTTGTTGTTTCCCATCCCTTAGCAATTGTTTGCTTCAAGTCTTGATGTTCTTCCCACTTCATCTCATAGTGGAAGGTTACTAGTCTTTTCTTTGCCTTCAGCAAATTCAGCTCCACTGGAGTGTGATCCGATCTCAGCATAGGCCATTTGTAAGCATTAAGCCCTGGAAAGAGTTGTGCCATCTCATTGTTGCAAAAAAAAAAGGTCAATGTTTTCTTTCACCAAATTCTGTCATTTTCTTTTATTTGACCATGAGAACTTTGCTCCTGAGCTTCTCACTTCCTATAAAGCACAACTTTGAATTGCATCCCTAAATTTATCAATTTGCCCTTGTGGTTTGCTTCTTCCTCGTCATTTCTCTGTATTACTCAAAACCTCATTAAAATCTCCTAATACAATCCAAGGTGAATTTACAATTATCCCCAATTGATGCAATTCCTTCCAAATAATTTCTCTTCTTTCCTTCTTGGATCGCCAATTAATGTCAAATGTAAATCTGCATGTACAGAGAACCAAGTTATTATAATATCAACAAAATGAGTGGAAATAGAAAGTAAGGTTAAAGATATGTGACTATTCCACATCAGTGCAATGCCTCCAGATTTTCCTACAGGATTCGAAACAAACCGTCAAGTAAAACCTAAAGAATGTTTAATTTTGTTCATGAAGCTGTGAGGTTGCTTTGTTTCTAGCAAAAACAATAAGCTAGGCCTAGACTTCCTACAAACCTTTTGCAGGTAATTTTTTGTCAAGGATTGGCCACATCCTTGACAGTTCCAAAGAATCAAACTCATTGGTCCTTTGGACTGTTTAAGGGCAGCCAACCACATCCCTTCAGATTGTTCACTTTGGTCTTTGGAAAAAACTTGTGAAGAGGATCTCTCTTGACTGGTAATTAGTGGAATTGGTCTTGCAGATCTGGCTTGTTTCTTCCATTTCCTATCATAAAGTGATCTAGTCAAAGTTTGGCAAGGGGAAGAACTTCTAAAAGTGCCCACAATTTCAATGCTAAGTGTCACATCCAGCCAACCGATACCCTATCTGGAATACCCGGAGGAGTGATCCACAGCCCCAAAGATCAAGTTTATGAACGATCATATCTACTTAGCACAATAATATAATCAAAAGCAAGAACAAATCATTGATTTCAAGTAATTTAATAATAAAAGTCAAGAAAGGATCTCAGAAGGATCACAAGAAGAACATCGAGTGCGGAAAATGATACTAATCAAGTGTAGAGTGAGGCGGAAAATCACTCCACAGTAGCAGCGAAAAAGTAGATCAAAAGAAAAAGAAGATTACAACCGGTTCCCAAATAGAAAGGGGAACAAACAACTAAGGTCTCAGTGAATCCAAAAAAGATAAAAAAAGATAATGAGACGATGTCCCATCACTAGCACTCAAGTGCAAGAGTCGAACTAATCCTGATAAGCTTCAGTCTCGTACTGGTAGTCTTCACCATTGTAGGTACCATAGCCAGTACTTTGGGTACCGTAAGAGTCATCAACTTGGTCTTCATAGTATTGGCCATCATATTCAATAGTACCTATAGGTAAGTCTAACAAAAGATGTTGCAAAAAGGAGTGAGTTCAAAAGAACTCAGCAAGTATCTAATCACAATAAACATCTTCACACACTATCAAAGGTAAACATAAATGTAATGATATGAAACAATAAATGCAAGTATGCTTCTAACTCTATATATGTATGTTGGTCTGTATTGGCAGACACGCATTAAGATAGAACACAATACTCCTATGGGTAGTTTCAGTCACTCTTCCCTCACGGCTCTGATGCACGTCTTTTGGGTTCTCCGCGGTAATTGGGTCAAGGCATCCTTTCTGGACATTCCATGGCTGGGGTTTAGGTCAACACTATCGCTCACCACCATTGGTATGAGTATTGGCGTGTGTCAGGGTTTAATTAGCCCAATGCAAGTCATCTGCTGAGTCACATCTACTTAGGGTTAGATACTTCTATTCCTCGCTTCCTGTGATCCTTTCCGGTACCTTTCCCACTAGAGTCACCGTCTCCTTCCTGGCTACGTAGACTCTTAACCCTATTGGTCAGCTACATCAAGTTAACAAGAAGTTACGTGTTCATCCCACGGGTTGGTTACCGGTCTTGAGTTCCAGGGCCCATGTTCCACTTCTGCAACTGTACCAATGAATGGCCTCTCACAAGTATCCACAATGTGATTCATATCCTCTCACGTATACAACTCACTGGTCTTTAGTGCCCACAAATCCCCATTGCTACCATGGGTCACTCGGTCTCAATTCCCTTACTGATAGGGTCAGATATGACAAGGGATTTACCTAGCCAAACACTTCTAGACCAATCCTAGGTATGTCAACCATCAGGGAAAGCGCCAAGGGGCACCATAGGAATGCGTCCCATACCACCTCCATTGGTGTCCAATGACGGAAACGCCAAAAGGGCATTCCTCATTCTTGCCCTCATTCCCCAATCACAACCTAGGCATTCACATCTCATCACAATCATGATTCCATACATGTCACACCATAGTCCAAATCACATTCAACATCATTCATAATTCATTCCAATATGTAACTCATAATATGAATAACCTACTATAATTGCAGAGGTAACATAATATAAAGAAGGTAAATCAACAGTAGCTAAATCATGCATTTGAATCATATCATAACAAGGTATGTAAATATGCATATTGTGAGTGGAATACTCACCTCGTATTCGACTTCATAAACTTCGAGAAAGAGATCAATGGGCAAGTCCAAGATCACTAAAATAACCCTAAACAAACATGCATTGAACATAAGGAACAAACCCTAATGATCGGAGACGAAACAGAAGCAAAACTGAGCAAAACTGAGGTCACTGACTCAGTTGGTCAATTGGTTGGCAGCTTGGCCCAGTCGACCAACCAGTCGACCAATGGAACAATACGGGGCTATAAACCCTAAATTGTTCATAACTTCTTCATTTGAAGTCCGATTGGTCTGAAATTCGAAGGGGAGCTTCCTAGAACATATTAAGACTATCTAAGAAGGTCTAAGTATCAAATAATGGTCAAAAGATAGGATCTTGATTGAGCCATAAAATTAGGGTTTCAAAGCATATAGTCCAAGGATCTCATGTAAAGCTCTGGGAGAATACAGATTCACCCTAGGGGAATAAAGAATAAGAAATCATAATCAAGAAAAGCTTTGGGAATGCTCCAATAGATAAAACAAACTTAGGGTTACCAATTGGTTACCCTCTCATGAGTATTACCCAAATTGAATATTCTCTCATGAGGGTTACCCAAGAGTTTCCTCTCAAAATCAATTACTTAATAGATTCCCAAGGTAGGAAAGGAAAGGGATTCACCCAACCAATCATGGGGATTCAAGGAAAAGTTGTAACATTGATGTGAGACCTTTCCCACAATCACCAGCTTTGGTAGGAAAAACAATAACAAGGGAGTAATCAAGAACTCAGGTAAAATCAAGAAACAAGAACATCAAGAAACAGGAACATCACCATATGGTTTCAAGAACTTCAAGATCATAGAGTGAATTGGGGAATTCACTCTAAGAAAGAAAGAATAGTATTTCAAAATCAAGAAAGTTATTGGGTAGGGTCTAACAATGAGAGAAAACAAGTTTTCACATAAAGTCAAAGGAAACATATTCTAATCATACAATTAGGGTTTTACCAACTAGAATTCGTGTATCCCACGGGAAGACTAGGGAGAATAAAGATTCACCCTAGGGAAAGAAGAGTAGAAATACATAATCAAGAAAGGTGTTGGGGAGGATCCAAAGAATTAAAAGAGGATTAGGGTTTCATTGCATGTAGTCCATGGATCTCATGGAAAGATTAGGGAGAATAAAGAAAGTGTTGGGGAGAATCCAAAGAATTAAAAGATTCTCCCTAGGTAAAGAGAAGCATAAAATTTACAATAAAGAAAGTGTTGGGGAGGATCCAACAAATTAAAAGAGGATTAGGGTTCCCCAATTTGGTTACCTCTCATGAGGGTTACCCAAAATCAACTCTAAAAAATAACCCAATGTAGGTTCACAGAGAGAAAAGGGAAAAGATAGGGATCCACCCAATAATCATGGGGACACAAGGGAAGGTCATGGTAATGGTATGAGACCTTCCCCACAATCATAAAGATAGGTAGGAAAGTCATGGAAATAGAGGTTCACTCGAGGGCTAAAAGATCTCAGGTAAGATCATAGACATAAAACATCGCCACATGGGTTCAAGAAACATAGAGTGAATTGGGGGATTCACTCTAGGGCTTAAAGAATCAAAGAAGAGGTCATTACAGTAATGTAATACCTTTCTCATAATCAGAAGATCAGAAGTATAGAAAAAAGAATAAAAAAAGAAGAAACGAATCGATTACTAACCTTTTAGAAGAAGAACCGATGAAGAAACTCAGACGGATGCTTGAGGATCTTCCTTGGCTTTGGAGGAGAGGTTCTAGGGTTCTTCCCACGTTCTCCAAAGGCTTGAACTGATTGTGAGTGAAAAACATGGAGTCCCCCCTCATTTAAATAGCATAAAAAGTACTTAAAATACCAAGATTTCACCAATCTGATCAAACTGCCCTTGTTGGTCGACCAACCATGTCAGCAACTCCAAAAATGGGATTTGGTGGGCCTAACTTCAATATCTTTGGATGGGCTTCTCACAACTCCTCAAACAACTTACCTAGCATGGAGGAATGCCTTCAAACCATGTCCAACTAGGCTTTAGGTCCAACAACTAGGCTCTCCTTCATCAATGAGCAGTTCAACTCCAAATCAAGTGAGGTTTCCATAAGGGAACACCATCATCAATATCCATGGGTTTCAAGTCAAACACCATGTCTTCTACTGAGATGGCCCACAAAGACTTCTTCCTTCACTTTGGGACTTTGGATCTACACTAAGGGAGAGGTCTGACTTGACTTCCTATGACCTTCCAAGGATAACAACACTGTACTTAAGGTCCAATTTCAAGGTCAACATCAAACAAGCCCTTCTTCACCCAAAACAGATAGGGTGTCCAGGTTAGGCTTGGGCTGGATTTCACACTAAGTCCCTTAAATCTTTTGGTCAACCTTTGTCACATCCCCCCAGCCGGTACCCTAACTGGCATACCCGGGAGTGTGATCCATAGCCCCGAAGATCAAGTATCAAGGAAATCATCCTCCCACATATACAATAACATAATCATAAACAGGAGATAATCAAGGTTTTAATATTATAAACAAAAGATTAATATCAAGAAATGAATAATCAATATAATCGAGTGCCAGAAAATGATACCAGATATCCGAAGATATCAAAAGAGGTAGAGAGAGGCGGAAACTCACTCCACATATACAGCGGAACGTAGTATGTAAGTCTAAAAGGAATTACAACTGAAACAAAAGAAAATAAGAAAGACAAACTAAACTTAAGAGTTTTCTATCCTATAGATGACATCTTCAAAATAGTGAACTTCGTCAGTCCAACATAGATGTTCCAATTCCACGTTGTCTCTAATCGTAGTACACAATGTGATCACTTGTGGGATCATCAGTGTAATCTTGATTGTCGCCAACACCTTGCGTGTAGTACGCTTCATCGGCTTGCACTTCATGGTACTGTCCTTCAAAGTAGTCAGAACCTGTAGAATAATCTAACAAAACATTGTACAAAAAGGAATGAGTTTCGAAAGAGACTCAGTAAGACAAGTTAACTCATAACAGCAAAAATAACATATATCAGAACATAACAAGATGCAATGCAGTATGAAACGGATAATGTATGCATGCATCTAAACTCTATGTATGTTGGTCTCTATTGGCAGACATGCTTTAAGTCATAGCACCGTACTTCTTTGGGAAGGTCTCAGTTCACTCGGCTCCGGTTGGTAGTGGGTCCTTCATCCCTCGGGACAATCCATGGTTGGGGGTTAAGTCACTGCTCTCTCACATCACCATTGGTCTAAGTACTGGCGCATGTCAGGGTAAAGCCTAGCCCAATGCAAGTCATCTACTCAGTTACATCAACTCAGATCCAGATACTTCCATTCCTCCCCTCTCGGGATCCTTTCCGGTATCCTTCACACTAGAGTCAGCGTATCCGACTCTCTTAAATACGGACTCATCAACCCTATTGGTTATCCACATATGGTAAACGGGAAGCTCTCATGTCCTCTCTTGGATATAACTCACCGGTCTCGAGCGCCCGTGTCTAATCATATGCAACCCTCCAATAAATGGCCCCCACAATATGATTCCTGTCCTCTCACGGGTTGGTTACTGGTCTTGAGCGCCCGTGAATCACACTGCTACCACGGGTCATTCAGTCTCAATACCCTTCCGATTTGGGTCTAATATAACGGGGACATCCTAGCCAAACACTGCTAGACAACCCTAGGTATGACAACCAATGATTTGGGAAAGCGTCGATCGGCATCTTTGGAGAACATCCCATACTATTCCCTCCGATGTTCAAGGACAGAAGCATCAAAAGGACACTTCCCAATCCCAAACCATACCTAGTCAAACACATTCTCAGATCAATCATGACATACACAGTCAACACTTCATCGTATAAAAGAGAATATAAAATCATGATCTAATCATTAACAATATAGTAATAAGCAATTCATATAAGCTTGAATAATAATAAAAGAATACAAAAACAAGTGCTACTGTACTTACAGTAGTATATCAAAAGTATAAAGTACAAGAACAGTAGTCAAACTCATAGTTTCATAAAGTAGAAACCAGAGAGTATGCGATCTATGTTATTATGAAATAACTGTCCTTACCTTGATTATCGCCGAAGATAATCCAAAGATCAAAGAGAGAGACTCCAAACTTAGCAAATAAACTCCTAACAATCATAGATACAACATTAGGAAAGATACCTAAAAGATCAGAGAGCAAACGAATCAAATAGAGCGAAAATTGAAGCTACTGACATCATTGGTCGAGTGCTTGGTAGACTGGCCCATTGACCAAGCAAGTCAGTACGGAAATGCAAAATTTAGATTGGTCATAACTTCTTCGTTTGAAGTCGAATTGATCCGAAATTTGAAGGGGAACTTCCTAGAATGTACTAGAACAATATGGGAAGGTAAAACCATCAAGTCAAGGTCAAAATATGGGTTATTGATTTGACCCAAGAAACTAGGGTTTCAACCTTTATGGTTTCCAAGAAAAGGTTATGATCACAGAATGAAAGGGAACGATTGCTATCAAGAAAATAACAAGAAATCATAGAAAATCTAGTTTAGATTAATAGAAACATTGCCCACGAGGTTTCCCTCGCATGGGAGGTTACTAAAGGTTTCCAGAAAGATCATACAAGGTCAGGGTTTCAAGAAATTAATTAGGCTAGGGTTAAGATCATGACAGTGATCATAGATCTCAAAGAAACGAAGGAGATCACGAAGGGATGGTTGCAAGAATGCAGCATCTTCTTCCTGATCTCAATCAAGAACAAGATCGAAGAAAAGAAATTCGTAATGTCGAAGTGATTACTAACCTTGAATTGTCAGATTGATTACTAACCTTGAATTGTCAGATCAGAGATGAGAGGCTTCAGATCTGCAGAGGAGTCTTCGAAATCACCAGAAAGAGTTTCGGAGAGGTCTTCTCACGTTCACAAAGTGTTTAGGAGGCAGCCGTAGCTAAGAATCACGAAGTAGGGTTTAAATAAAAGTGAAAAACCCTAAAATTACATTTTCTCGGATTTAACAATCCTTTAATCGAGTGCTTGGTCGAGTGGTCCAGTCGACCAAGGCAGACAGTAAGGAATAATCAGGGAATTGGAGGATCAAATGGGCTCTAAACCTCATCGGCTTTTACACACACAACAAGTGACATACCTAGTGTGTAGAAATGTCATCAAACTAAGTCAGATAATACTCCAAGTCCTACAACTAATCTCATTTTCTCCAAGCTGCAGCTTCCTTTCCAAATCTGCACAGACTTCCAAGTATGGAACTCCATCATCAACATCAATGGGTTCAGAGTCAAACACCATGTCTTCTACTGAGATGGCCCATAGTTGGCTTCTTCCTCTACTCCGGGTCTTCGGACCTAAAAACAACCAGGTTACCGGGTCAAGGTCAGGGTTAGGTTAGGGCTGGGTTTCACATTCTCCCCCCTTAAAAGAAATTTCGTCCTCGAAATTGAAAGCGTACCTGTACTTCCAAAAAGTTGAGGAAACTTCTCCTTCATATCTTCTTCCTTCTCCCAAGAAGCTTCTTCAGAGGTATGGTTCTTCCAACGAATCTTTACCAAAGGGATGGTGCAATTCCGCAATTGCTTGTCCTTCTTATCCAAAATTTCAGCTGGCTCTTCATCATAGGTAAGATCAACACTAAGTCCTTCGGGTGCTTACTGTAATATGTGTTCCGGATTCTCAATGTATTTCCGAAGCATCGAAACATGAAACACATTATGCACTGTAGCAAGAGATGGAGGCAGAGCCAAATGATAAGCAACAAGTCCAACCTTTTCAAAAATCTCAAAAGGTCCAATGTACCAAGGGCTAAGCTTTCCTTTCACATTGAATCTCATCACGCCCTTCATAGGTGAAACCTTCAAGAAAACTTTCTCCCCAATTTGAAATTCGAAATCGGTCCTTCTCTTATCAGCATAGGATTTCTGTCTTGACTGAGCAGACTTAATCCTTTCTCTTATCATATCGACCATTGCGCTTGTAGCTTCAATCATCTCCGGGCCTAAGACTTTCCTTTCACCAGTCTCAGTCCAATACAAGGGTGTCCTACATGTATTATCATACAAAGCCTTAAATGGAGCAATGCCTATCGTTGCTTGATAACTGTTGTTATAGGCAAACTCAACCAAAGCTAAGTGTTCATCCCAATTTCCACCCATATCCACTACACAAGATCTAAGCATATCTTCCAAAGTTTGAATCGTCCGCTCAGATTTATCCATCAGACTGTGGATGATGAGCTGTACTCAAGTTCAATTGGGTTCCCAAGGCTTTCTGCAAATTGTTCCAAAACCTTGAGGTGAGCCAAGGATCACGATCAGACACAATACTCACAGGCACACTGTGCAAACGAACTACATTATCCACATATAGCCGAGCTAGCTTATCCAAAGTATGAGTGATCTTCATAGGAATGAAATGGGATGATTTGGTCAACCTATCAACAATTACCCATACAGTGTCATTACCTTTACCTGTCCGAGGTAAGCCAGTCACAAAGTCCGTAGAGATATCTTCCCACTTCCAACTAGGAATAGGAAGAGGCTGAAGTAATCCAAATGGAGGATGATGAACGGCTTTCACATGCTGGCAAGTTTCACACTTGGCAACAAAATCATCAACATCGGCCTTCAAACCAATCCACCAAAAATGTTATCTTAAATCCTTATACATCTTGGTGCTTCCAGGGTGTATTGTAAAGATCGACTAGTGTGCTTCCTTCAAAAATTTCTTTCTTGATTCCTTCATCAGCAGGCACACAAAGTCTTCCTCTAAACAATAAGGCACCATCCATAGATATACTAAAATCAGGGTCTAGATCAGGATTCAAAGAAATCTTCTCAATCTTCTCTTTAAAATCCAGATCAGAACCTTGCAGAGCAACAATTCTCTCTCTAAGGGTGGATCTTGTCGTCATAGCAGATAGAACAACTTCTGAACCTTCAGGGACAACTTCCAAACCAAAACCCGAAATCGAGGACAACAAAAGTTGACTCAGAGCATTCAAGTCCAGTACTTTCTTCTGACTTTTCTTGCTAAGAGCATCAGCAACCACATTCGCCTTACTAGGGTGATACTGAATGTCACAGTCATAATCAGAGACCAATTCTAACCATCTTCTTTGTCTCATATTTAACTCCTTTTGGGTAAAGAAGTACTTCAAACTTTTATGATCCATGAAAATAGCAATCTTCTCACCATAGAGGTAATGTCTCCAAAGTGAAGACAACTGCAGCAAGGTCTAAATCATGAGTGGGGTAATTCCGCTCATAATCTTTCAATTGCCGAGAAGCATAGGCTACAACCTTACCATGTTGCATCAGAACGCAACCTAAACCAATCTTCGACGCATCGGTGTAGACTGTCAAACCACCGGAGTTATCAGGTATAGTCAAAACCGGGGCACTTGTCAATCTAACCTTCAATTCTTGGAAATTCTTCTCACATGCATCAGACCAAACAAACTTCTCTTCCTTTCTAGCCAGCTTAGTCATAGGAGCAGCCAACCTAGAAAAATTCTCAAGTAGCCTGCCAAACCAAGAAAACTTCTTATTTCCGTTACAGTCTTCGGTCTTTCCCAATCAGCAACTGCTTGTACCTTTTCGGGATCAACACGAATACCATCAGCAAAAACCACATGGCCAAGGAATACTACACTCTTGATCCAGAAATCACACTTGCTAAACTTAGCATACAGCTTCTTTTCTCTTAGTCTTTGCAAAGTGAAATCTAGATGCCTTGCATGCTCTTCTTCACTCTTCGAATAAATCAAGATATCGTCAATGAAGACTATCACAAACTTATCGAGTACATCATGAAAGACTCGGTTCATGAGGTCCATGAACACAGCAGGAGCATTAGTCAAACCGAAAGGCATAACTCGAAACTCAAAATGACCATACCTTGTTCTAAAAGCCGTCTTGAAAATATCACTTGACTTCACTTTCAACTAGTGATATCCAGACCTTAAATCAATCTTTGAGAACACTGCTGCACCCTTCAACTGATCAAAAAGATCATCAATTCGGGGCAGCGGGTATCTATTCTTAATGGTCAACTTGTTCAACTCACGGTAATCAATGCACAGACGCATACTACCATCTTTATTCTTAACAAACAAGACCGGGGCTCCCCAGGGAGAAACACTAGGTCGAATGAAACTTCTATCCAAGAGTTCTTTCAACTACTTTTGCAACTCAACCAACTCAATAGGAGGCATTCTATATGGAGCCTTAGATACCGGGGTAGCACCAGGGATTAGATCAATTGAAAATTCCACTTCTCTATCAGGTGGCACACCTGACAGATCCTCTGGAAATACATCAACGAAGTCACAAACAATGCTAACTTCTTCTACTTTCTTTCCTTCCTTAACCTCTCCTTCAGATGGCATACTATCAACTAATGCATAGACTTGCATCAGGTCAGACAATGTCTTCTTACCAATTCTTCCTTTCTCGCCTTGGAATTCAAAATTTGAACTTCCACTAATGCGAAATTGAATTCTCTTCGAAGAACAAAGAATTACAGCATTATGGGTAGTCAACCAATCAATACCCAAAATGATATAAAAATCCTTCATATCCAAAAGTACCAAATTGGCTTCCATATTCTTTCCATCAACCAAAATAGGACACTTAACTAATCCTTTATCTAGTTTCACAACAGGTCCAGTAGGGGTACAAATCAATAAACAACTAGATAAATTCTCAGGTTCCAAATTAATCTTCTTGATAAATGCAGATGATATGAATGAATGAGAAGCACCCGTATCAAATAACACAAAAGCAAGAATAGAAGCAACAAATAAAGTACCTATAACCACTTCATGATTCTCATCTTGTTCAGTACCAGAAATACTGAACACTCTTCCAGAAGGAGGGACAGGAGTACTCTTCACTGTAAGAGCTGACTGCTGAACTGGCTTCTTAGGACAGTCACGAGCAAAATGACCAGTCTGCTTACCGTAGAAGCAAGCAGGATTGCTAAATCCAACAGGAACAGGTGCAACTGGAGGCTTCTGATTCAAAGGCCTAGGAATAGAATTCACGGGCCTAGCATTCATATTCATCGGTCTAGCATTCGCATTCATCGGTGGCCGATTCCCACCAGACTGACTGAACCGACTTGATTGCTGAAATCCAGAGCTCTGACCTACACTCCTAGGCTGAAAAGTAGGAGTAGGGTATGGCGTAGGTCTCACAAAACGCCGATTAGTATGATCCGCAAATCCTGGATTCCTTGGCAGCCAAGGTCTTTGGACTCTAGCATTCTCTTTCTCAGTTTCTTCCGGCATCTTGGAATTCTGCACTACTTGGGAATAACTTTCAATAGGCCGAATGGTGAGATATGCCCTGATTGTAGGTCGCAATCCCTTGAAAAATTTCTTCTCTTTGGCAATGTCAACCTTCAAAGAGTCAAGAGCAAAGAAATGAAGCTCTTCAAACTTTTGTCGATATTCCAACACAGACAAAGATCCTTGAGTAAGAACCATAAATTCAGCTTCCTTCGCATCCTTCACTGCTTCTGGGAAATAGTTCTTGCAAAAAGCTTCCTTGAACAAACCCCACAACACAACACCAGCATGTAAACCTGTAACATCCACCCAGCCGGTACCCTATCTGCCATACCCGAGTGTGTGATCCACAGTCCACAAGATCCAGTAATTAGTAAAATCAACCTCCCACATTCACAACAATATAATCAAGAACAAGACTAAATCAAGGTTAACAATATTATTCAAATGAATCAAAGTAAAGTAATGAGATAATCATCAGAGTGCAGAAATGATACCAATAGATATATAAAATCAAATATAGAGTGAGGCGAAATCTCACTCCACGAGTACAGTGGAATGTAGATCAAAAGTCAAAGGAGATTACAACTGATTCTAAAGACAAGAAAGAAAGAAATAATCTAACTAAGCTAAAGTCTTTTCTACTTTATAAAGAACGTCTTCATAAACATAGACTTCATCAATCACGCTCAGACGCTCCCACTCCACAGTAGGGCTAATCTTGGTAACAAGAGAGACCACTCGAGGAATCCTCAATGTAATCTTTATAGTTGCCAACACCTTGCGTATGGTACGCTTCTTCATCTTGCGCTTCTTCATTATGTGCTTCATAGTCATCAAGGCCTGTAGAATAATCTAACAAAAAATGTTGTACAAAGGAATGAGTTTCAAAAGAAACTCAGCAAGGCAAGTTATTCCATAATAGCATAAATAACATGATAGCATGAACATAGCATAATGTGATATGATATGAGACAGACAATGCATGTATGAGTATAACTCTATGTATGCTGGTCTCTATAGGTAGACATGCTTTAAGTCATAGCACCATACTTCTTTGGGTAGGTCAATCACTCCCCCTCAGCCATATTGGCATCTTGAGTCTGCCGGTGGTAGTTGGTCTTGCATCCCTCTTGGACATTCCTTGGTTAGGGGTTTAGGTCACCTCTCTCTCACATCACCATTGGTCTAAGTATTGGCGCATGTCAGGGTAAAGCCTAGCCCAATGCAAGTCTTCTACTTAGTTACATCAACTCAGATCCAGATACGTCCATTCCTCACCCCTGGCGATCCTTTCCGGTATCCTTCACACTAGAGTCAGCATAGTCCCAAACTACGGACTCATCAACCTTATAGGTCATCCACATATAGTAAACGGGAAGCTCTCATGTCTTCTCATGGGTTGGTTACCGGTCTTGAAAGCCCATGAGCCCAAGTCTATCCATATGCAACTCTACCCATAAATGGCCCCCACAATGTGATTCATGTCCCCTCACGGGTTGGTTACCGGTTGAGCGCCCATAAATCCCCATTGCTACCATGGGTCATTCGGTCTCAATACCCTTCCGAATCGGGTCTGATATAACAGGGAATATCCTAGCCAAACACTGCTAGACAAGTCCTAGGTATGACAACAAATAATCCGGGAAAGTGCCAAAGGGCAACATTGGAAATATCCCATACTACTCCCAATGAGGTCCAAGGACAGAAATGTCAAAAGGACATTCCCCAATCCCAAATCATACCTAAACAATCACGATCATAATTCAGTCATATCATCCACGACAGATATTTCATCATATGAAAGAGTATAATAAGACAAGATCAAATAAATAAGAAACATACATGAATAAGTATTCATACATAATCCAAGTACATAAAGTAAATAAGGAAATAAGATCCTAATGTACTTACAGCATTCATATCATAATAGAAACTAACATAACAGTAGCAAATCTAAGTAGTTCCCAAATTGGAAACTAAATCTATGCAATCTATGTTAATATGGTAACAACTTTCCTTACCTTAAATAGATTCGAGTATATTCCGGACGGACAAGAGGATGAATCCAAAGTTAGCAAACAAACCCTAGAATAGCATCACACAATCATTAGGAAGTACTCCTAAAAGAATAACCATCAATCGAATCGAATCGGACGAAGAAATCAAATTCTGTTGTTGCGGGATGATTGGCTGGGTTGACTGAGTCAGTCGACCCAGGCAGTCTGCCCAAGAGCAAATCCGAATCCAAGAATAGAATCTTGATCTGAAACCTATGCTACACAATCCGGAATGCGACGAAACTTGGAGAGAATGTCTAACACAGTAGTCTAAGACTAAAAATCATAATTTAGACATCAAACAACCATTAAAACCATTACTTACTAATTTGAAATCATAGTTTCTATTTTGGTAAAAATCATAGTTTTCATTGGAAACATGCTATGAATGAAAGAGATGAACTAGAGATGATAAGATCTCATTCTAGTACAAGAACACAGTAGATCAGAGGTATGAATAATCATAGAGAAGCATCTATAATGCTAGAATAAATCGAAATAAGAATATGATCATAGTTTAAGAAGAAATCATAAAAATCATGTTAAGAATGAATAAGATGATCATGGCATAAGAGAATGAAAAGAGATTGTAAAGATATGACTACAAGGTTGCAGCATCTTCATCATAATCTCAGTTCAAAGATGAGAGTGATCATGGAAAGAATGAATCAATAATACAAAAGATTGAATACTAACCATTGATTGAAGAACAAGAGAGAGGACTAGCAAGTTTGCAAGATTAGATCTTCTTCCCACTTTTGGAGGCTTGGAGATGGTTTCCCTTCGTTCTCTAAGTGCTCTGGAGGCTAGGGATACTAAAATCATGAAGTCATGGGGTATATATAGCAATATAACCTAAACAGAAGATTCTGCTCGAGTTCAGCATCTCTGGGTCAATTGGCTGGGTAGCCTAGCCCAATCAACCCAAGTAGTCGACCCAGGCAGACAGCAAACCCAAAGACAAGGATTTGAGGGCCTTCCACTACTCGGAATCAAACAAAACTTTAAACACATATACTTTAACTTACCTAGCATGGAAAAATGGCTTTAAATCATATCCCACCAAGCTCTAAGGTCATCAACTAATCTTCTCTTCATCAAGGTGAAGTCTCTTCTCTATATCTAACACTGCCTTCAAGTATGGGGCATCATCTTCAATCTCCATAGGTTCAGGGTCAAACACTATGTCTTCCACTAATATAGCCCATAGTTGACTTTCACTTCTACTTCGGGTCTTCGGACCTACAGACAAAAAAGTATCCGGGTCAAGGTTAGGGCCGGGTTTCACATTCCCCCCTCCTTAAAAGAAATTTCGTCCTCGAAATTGAAAGTATACCTGAACTTTCAAAAAGATGAGGAAACTTCTCCTTCATGTCTTCTTCCTTCTCCCAAGACGCTTCTTCAGGGGTATGGTTCTTCCATTGAATCTTCACCAAAGGGATAGTTCGATACCTTAACTGCTTGTCCTTTCTATCCAAGATTTTGGTCGGTTCTTCCTTATAAGATAGATCAGCGCTGTCACATCCCGCCCAAATACACCCAGCCTATACCCTATCTGGGTTACCCGGGGGGGTGATCCACAGCCCAAAAGATCAAGTTTAGGAACGATCATATCCATTTAGCACAATAACATAATCAAAAGCAAGAACAAATCATTGTATTCAAGTATTTTACTAATAAAAGTCAAGAAAGGATCACAGAAGGATCACTAAAGAATATCAGAGTGCGGAATAACAAGATACCAAATCAAAACACAACTGTAGAGTATAGCGAAAATATACCCCGCAACATATGCGGAAGGTAGATCGAAATCTAAAGCAAGCTCTAAGCTAATACAAGTAAACTAAAAGTCTAGAAGAAACAAGAGAATCTAATCCACATCTTCAGTCGGCTCTTCTTCTTCTTCAGTCTTCATCCTCTTCACTTTAGGGTCATGCTCTTGAAGCTTCAGATCAGCATCTAGCGCACGATCCCATCGACGAATAAGACGATGCCGGCTGCCATCAATAGGAGCCGTCAGTGCAGCCCAAATCCGAGTGTTGGCTGCCTCGTGGTTCATTACCTTGTCCAAGGACATCCGGAGCGATACCATGTACGGAAAGGTTCTCCGTGCTGGTGCACGGGTTCTCTTTCGTACCTGCAATGTCATCTAAAAACAAGTCCCCCGAAGGGTAAGCTCAAAAGAACTTAGCAAGTAAACCAAACACAATAAGCATCTTCACATGCATTCACAAACAAACATATATGCAATGATATGAAACAATATATGCAAATATGCTTCTAACTCTATATACGTATGCTGGTCTCTATTGGCAGACATGCTTTAAGTCATACCACCATACTTCTTTGGGAAGGTCTCAATCACACATCATGGGTTGGTAATGCGTCGGTACACCTTACGAACAACCTTGGCTGGGGTTTAAGTCACCACTCTCTCTCATAACCGTTTGGTCTAAGTATTGGCGCATGTCAGGGTAAAGCCTAGCCCAATGCAAGTCTTCTACTTAGTCATATCAACTCAGATCCAGATACGTCCATTCCTCGCCCCTGGCTATCCTTTCCGGTATCCTTCACACTAGAGTCAGCATAGTCCCAGACTACGGACTCATCAACCCTATAGATCATCCACATATAGTAAACGGGAAGCTCTCATGTCTTCTCACGGGTTGGTTACTAGTCTTGAACGCCCATGAGCCCAAGTCTATCCATATGCAACTCTACCCATAAATGGCCCCCACAATGTGATTCATGTCCCCTCACGGGGTGGTTACCGGTCTTGAGCGCCCATAAATCCCCATTGCTACAACGGGTCGTTAGGTCTCAATACCCTACCAAATCGGGTCTGATATAACAGGGGTATAACCTAGCCAAACACTGCTAGACATGTCCTAGGTATGACAACAAATAAACTAGGAAAGCGTCAAAGGGCAACATCGGAAATATCCCATACTACTCCCAATGAGGTCTAAGGACCGAAATGTCAAAAGGACATTCCCCAATCCCAAATCATACCTAAACAATCACAATCATATTTCAGTCATATCATCCACGACAGATATCTCATCAAATAGAAGAGTATAATAAGACAAGATTAAATGAATAAGAAACATACATGAATAAGTGTTCATTCATGATCAAGTACATAAAGTAAATAAGGAAATAAGATCCTACTGTACTTACAACATTCATATCATAATGGAAACTAACATAACAGTAGCTAAATCATGCATTCATGTCATAATACATAAAGACATGTAAATAGGCATATTGTGAGTCGGAATACTCACCTCGTAATCCGAACCTATAGTCTTCAAATAAGAAATCAGAGAACAGATCCAAAATCACATAAACAAGCTTGACAAAACATGTATAGGTCATAAGAAGTGATTCCAAAAGATTGGAGTCGAAACGGATCAAAAACAGAGTTGTTGTCACTGCGGGTTGATTGGCTGGGTTGAGTGCTCCAATCGACCCAGGCAATCTGCCCAAGAGCAAATCCGAAAATAAAAAGAGAATCTTGATCCGAAACCTATGCTACACAAACCGGAATGCTACGAAACTTGGAAGGAATGTCTAACACAGTAGTCTAAGACTAAAAAGCATAATTTAGATATCAAACCACCATTAAAACCATTACTTACTAATTTAGAATCATAGTTTCTATTTTGGAAAACAAGACTTTCTAATTTGGAAAACAACATGGTTTTCATTGAAAACAAGCTATGAATGAAAGAGATGAACTAGAGATGATGAGACCTCATTCTAGTATATGAACATAGTAAATCAAGAGTAAGAATGATCATAGAGATGCATCTAATATGCTAGAAGAAATCGAAATAAGAACATGATCATAGTTTAAGAAGAAATCATGAAAATCATGTAGAGAATGAATATGAAATCATAGCATATAGAATGAGAAGAGATTGTAGAAGATATGATTGCAGAGATGCAATATCTTCCTCATAATCTCATATCAGAGAAGAGAATGATCATAGTAAGAATGAATCAATAGCATAATAGATTGAATACTAACCTTTGATTGAAGAACAAGAGAGAGAAATCTTGAGTGTTGAATGTAGATCTTCTTCTACACCAATGGAGGCTTGGAGATGAGTACCCTTCGTTCTCTAGGTGTTTTGGAGGCTAGGGATACTAAAAACATGAAGTTATGAGGTATATATAGCAATAAGGACCTAAATAGAAGATTCTGCTCGAATTCTGTTCACTTGGGTCGAGTGGCTGGGTAGCATGGCCCAGTCGACCCAAGCACTCAACCCAGGCTGACAGCATAGCCTAAAACAGGGATTTGAGGGCCTTTCTCTTATCGGAATCAAACAAAACTTTCTACACAACAACTATAACTTACCAAGCATAGGAAAATGCCTTTAAATCATATCAAACCATGCTCTAAGGTCATCAACCAATCTTTTCTTCATCAAGGTGCATTCTCTTTTCTAAATCAACCAAGCTCTTCAAGTAGGGAATTCCATCATCAATTTTCTATGGGTTTTCGAATCTACACTAAGGGAGAGGTCCAACTTGACTTCCTAGGATCTGCTAAACATATCAATACCATACTCAAGGTCCAACTTCAAGGTCAAACATCAAACAAGTTCTTCTTCATCCAAAACAAATAGGGTGTCTAATTTAGGTTATGGGCTGGATTTCACATTCTCCCCCCCCCCCCCTAAAATAATTTCGTCCTCGAAATTGGGAGAGTACTTGGATTCCAAAGAGATGGTGGTACTTTGCTTCTAACTGGACTTCCTTTTCTTAAAATCTACGGGAAAACAAATAACGATAAGACTTTTGTAAGAAAACAGGGGAGTAAATCTAACATGCTTTGAAATCAAATCGAAAGTATGATCATGGCTTCATGAAGATTTCACAAGGATCATGGCGAAGATCAATATGAAGATAATAAAACCTTAAGAATGAAAGGAGATTGTAGAAGAGATGGTTGCAAGGATGCAGCATCTTCTTCGTAATCTCAATCACAAAGAATAATCATAGCAAGAGTAGATCAATACAACACAAGAGAGATTACTAATCTTTGATTGAAGAATAGGAGGTGAAAAGTTCGAAGTCTTGAAACAATTAGAAGGAATGACAATTCATGGAGATCACATTTGATTTCTCTTCGAAATCATCATGTGGAGAATTCACAAGGTTATAGAGTGTACGGAGATCCACTTTAGAACAGCCGGGATAGAAGGATCAGTCATGGGAATGATTTAAGATCACCCTTCCATCAAAGGGAATGGGAGGTACAAGGAGAAATTGTAGAGAGAATAGATCAACTTCGAGGTAAACGTCTACTAAATGAAACTAGGCAACTCATACAACAAAGAATAAATCGAACAATGTATATGGTATGTATGCATTTGGTACAATAGCAAGGCTAGGATTAGGTGGGTTTTCACAATCTCCCCCCCTTAAAAAATTTCGTCCTCGAAATTGAAAGCATACTTGGGCTTCCACTAAGATGAGGAAACTTCTTCAGGGGTGTGATTCTTCCACCAAAACTTTACCAGGGAATGGAAGGTACAATGAAAAATAGATCTAATAGGTAAAGAACACTAGAATCTTGGCTGACTTCTTAAACAGCTAAGAGGAACTCAAAACAATACTCACAGGCATTTCAATCAAGACTAGGCAAACTCATATGGCAAGAATAAATCAAAACAATGCATATAGCCTATATGCAATGCATCAGTAAGGATTAAATCAAGCAACGCATATGATAGGTATGTTATGTATAAGCAAAGAATAAATCTGGGCAATGCATGTGGTATTCATACAATGCACAAACAAAAACTAAATCAACGAAATGCATATGGTATATATGAAATGAACATTCAAAGAATAAATCAAGGCAGTGCATATGGTATGTATGCAATGAACAATTAAAGAATAGATCGATAGTAGGAGTTAAAGGCTAAGAGTAACGTACCGGTTACAACATTACGATTTGCTTCTAACTCGCTTCCAACATAGTAAATCACTTTATTGGCAGGAGGGGCTTGAACTGGCTTCGCAGCCTAAAGCAGCTCGACGACTTGGTTTATGAGGGCAGAGACAGGTAGGGTGTCCTTTTTGATGGTAGTAAAAACAAACAAGATCTCTCTGTCCTACAGATTGTACCGGCTCTATAGGTCTATGATTCATTGGCCTCGGGTTTGCAACAATTTGATCGAGGTTTGCATTCCCAACACTTTGTCCCACAGTCCGAGGCTGATAAGTCAAGGTGGAATACGGTGCAGGCCTAGTGAACTTCTTGTCGGTCCTTTTAGTATAGCTAGAACTTCTCTTGGGCAGGGACTTCTGGTGATCTAACTTCACTTTTCCAACATCTGGCACAGTATCAAGGTTAGGGTTTGCCTGGGCAGCAGCACTGTGCATGGCCAAAATCCCAGTCAAGATTCGGTTGAACTGTGCACTCTGCTATTGCAACATTTCCCCCATAAGATTAATGATTTCTTGGTAGTTGACCACTGGAGGAGCACCAGATAGGTTACCGGTCGCTTGACCTTTCGGAGGGTTCTGGCTTCAACACTGCCAAAGGACACTCCAGCTTTAGGAACAACTTTCTCTCCATTCCGACTTGAGGAAGCACCACAGTTCCTTCTTCCGATCATTCTGACAAACCAATCGAAAGTCAAAAATCTACGAGAAAATGTCCAAATTCAAAATCACACTTCCAACATGTCAAACATACTTAACTCAACTGCACATGCCATTAAAATCCAAACAAGTCATCAAAATCAATATTTTCCAAAACTGCCAAAACAACAAAATCTGCTCTGCTTGAAAAACAACCTTAAAGGGACTACTTTCTCTATTTCAATCCCATTTCTACCTTCACCAACTTTGAGTCTGGCTCTGGGGAAAAGGTTCTCTAGGGATTCCTAAGGTTCCAAGACTCTCAAGAGGCTTCAAGAACAACTTACAACCTTCTTTGATCAACAACACAAGGTAGTCTTCATTCTTACTTCTTTTCTTGCAATTGCCATTTACCAACTTCTTGGTTTTCTTCAAAACTGAGAAATGCTTATTGTTCTTGGTAAAAAAACATGTTTAGGGGTGTTTAGAAATATGTTCCAACCATTTTTCATCCAATGCCAAGCTTCAACTAAAAGATTTCCCACACATTGCACCAATTTCACTATTTACTTCAACAAACTCCAACATCGCAAACACTTGTCCCACTTTCAAACCACTTTTACTTCTACACATCAAAAGACTGAATTTCACCAAACAAACCATCCCAGGATGTTTATCCCAGTCTTATGAACACAATAGAATGTTCGAATCGAAATTTTGACAAAATCAAATTTTTTTTGAAAAATTATGAAAATGCCCTTCTTGCAGAATTTTTCCATACTCCAAGGGTTTCGATGGATCTTCTCCAAACAAACCTTCTTAGCATGTTAAACCAGCTCTTATACACATGCTAACATGTCCAAATCGCAGTTTTCATCGAAAACAAACTTTTCCAAAAATTTACGAAAATGCCCCTCTTCACCAAATATTGCATTGCTTAACTTCCTTTACTCATGCAATGCAAAACTCAACTTGACTCTTCAAATTCCCTTCAAACCACCACGAAGAAAACACCTAGGGGTTAGGAGAGGTAGAGGTGAAGATCAAAGTACTATTCCTATGTCATAAGCAGAGATAATACATGAATAAGGAGGCAACAATCCAAACTCCAAATGAGGTTCAAGATTAGGATGAAGATGATGATGCGGAGGATCATGAGATTCAGTAGGATGAGGAGGAAACTATTTCAGTTCAACAGTTTTGAGGATGGAGGCACACATATACAATATAGAAGATCGATTGACATGACTGGAGGAAAATCTCGAGCTATGAGAGATCAGTTCAATTCTCAGGAACAATTTCCTAAACAGATAGCACTAGGATTGTCATCAAGTCTACGGTTGGAGGAAGAGAATTCAGCTTCACTACCAGGGTACTAGCCCGCATTCTGGATGTTTTGTATGTACGGGATTCCCACTGGTGGATTCTGGTTGGCACAGACATCACAAATGCTTCACGACATAGCTAGGGCAGAAGATGAGGGTGACATTGCTGAGGGTGCAGATGACACAGAGGATGATGGTGGTGATAATGATGATCATGATGATGGGGATGAGCACGGAGATGATAATGATAATGACCATTACGGGGTTCCAACTCAAGGTGAGGATGACATTAATGATCAGGGAGGTGAGGATCATAGAGATGAGGATCGAGGTCAGGATGAGATTCCTAGACACGAGGAGATTCCTACACCACAGTTCTTCGAGGTTGGAGGTCCATTACATACGACTTCTGAGGCTCCAAGTGTGGCTTCTCATCAGTCATCGCTCCATTCTATACTGGAGAGGATAGAGTCCTATGTGTATACCTTGGGTGAGCGATTTACACGATTGGAGGAGGAGTTCATAACTAGGAGAGATCAGACAGATCGCCGGAGTCGATCACTTAGATAGATAATGCTAGGAGTTTCCTTCTATGCTTCACAGATGTATTTTCTTTCAGACTTGTAAACCTAAGTGATTAGTGAAATTCAGTTTGTTTCACTTATGTTATTGTACATTATGCATTTTATTTTGTTGCATTAGTAATTGTTAATGTTTAGTTATGACTTATAACTCATGACGACTACTCACGACCATTACTCCCAACAACAACACCCGACTCAAACTCATATGACGACACACGTCTCAGACTCATGACAACACACAACGACAACACGACTCACAACAGAGACTCACTAACAAGGACGACTCATGATGACAACTTTCAACTCACGACTCAACACACATACACAACACTTAAAACTGACAACTTAACTCTAACCATGACTACAACCCAAGTACAAGCCATAAACTTTAATTATTGTTTATTATTCAATCAAGATGTATTATGCTTCGTTAATTCAAGTTTCTAATCCAAGTTTTCTATTATTCACTTCTAAGAAAGTTTGAGTCACTTCTAGATCTATGACTCAAGGATGCTTTCATTACCGTGTTCTATGGTTATGATTGTCCGAAAACTTGGGCTCTGATACCATCTGTCACATCCCGCCCAAATACACCCAGCCTATACCCTATCTGGGTTACCCGGGGGGGTGATCCACAGCCCAAAAGATCAAGTTTAGGAACGATCATATCCATTTAGCACAATAACATAATCGAAAGCAAGAACAAATCATTGTATTCAAGTATTTTACTAATAAAAGTCAAGAAAGGATCACAGAAAGATCACTAAAGAATATCAGAGTGCAGAATAACAAGATACCAAATCAAAAGACAACTGTAGAGTATAGCAGAAATATATCCCGCAACATATGCGGAAGGTAGATCGAAATCTAAAGCAAGCTCTAAATTAATACAAGTAAAATAAAAGTCTAGAAGAAACAAGAGAATCTAATCCACATCTTCAGTCGGCTCTTCTTCTTCTTCAGTCTTCATCCTCTTCACTTAAGGGTCATGCTCTTGAAGCTTTAGATCAGCATCTAGCACACAATCCCATCGATGAATAAGACGATGCCGGCTCCCATCAATAGGAGCCGTCAGTGGAGCCCAAATCCGAGTGTTGGCTGCCTCGCGGTTCATTACCTTGTCCAAGGACATCCTGAGCTGTACCATGTACGGAAAGGTTCTCCGTGCTGGTGCATGGGTTCTCTTTCGTACCTGCAATGTCATCTAAAAACAAGTGCCCCGAAGGGTAAGCTCAAAAGAACTTAGCAAGTAAACCAAACACAATAAGCATCTTCACATGCATTCACAAACAAACATATATGCAATGATATGAAACAATATATGCAAATATGCTTCTAACTATATATATATATATATATATATATATATATAGCTGGTCTCTATTGGCAGACATGCTTTAAGTCATAGCACCATACTTCTTTGGGAAGGTCTCAATCACACATCATTGGTTGGTAATGGGTCGGTACACCTTACGGACAACCTTGGCTGGGTTTTAAGTCACCGCTCTCTCTCATAACCGTTTGGTCTAAGTATTGGCTCATGTCAAGGTAAAGCCTAGCCCAATGCAAGTCTTCTACTTAGTCATATCAACTCAGATCCAGATACGTCCATTCCTCGCCCCTGGCGATCCTTTCCGGTATCCTTCACACTAGAGTCAGCATAGTCCCAGACTACGGACTCATCAACCCTATAGGTCATCCACATATAGTAAACGGGAAGCTCTCATGTCTTCTCACGGGTTGGTTACCGGTCTTGAACGCCCATGAGCCCAAGTCTATCCATATGCAACTCTACCCATAAATGGCCCCCACAATGTGATTCATGTCCCCTCATGGGTTGGTTACCGGTCTTGAGCGCCCATAAATCCCCATTGCTACCACGGGTCATTCGGTCTCAATACCATTCCGAATCGAGTCTGATATAACATGGGTATAACCTAGCCAAACACTGCTAGACAAGTCCCAGATATGACAACAAATAATCCGGGAAAGCGTCAAAGGGCAACATTGGAAATATCCCATACTACTCCCAATGAGGTCCAAGGACAGAAATGTCAAAAGGACATTCCCCAATCCCAAATCATACCTAAACAATCACAATCATAATTCAGTCATATCATCCACGACAGATATCTCATCAAATAGAAGAGTATAATAAGACAAGATTAAATGAATAAGAATCATACATGAATAAGTATTCATTCATGATTAAGTACATAAAGTAAATAAGGAAATAAGATCCTACTGTACTTACAGCATTCATATCATAATGGAAACTAGCATAACAGTAGCTAAATCATGCATTCATGTCATAATACATAAAGACATGTAAATAGGCATATTGTGAGTTGGGATACTCACCTCGTAACCCGAACCTATAGTCTTCAAATAAGAAATCAAAGAATAGATCCAAAATCACGTAAACAAGCTTGACAAAACATGTATAGGTCATAAGAAGTGATTCCAAAAGATTGGAGTCGAAACGGATCAAAAACAGAGTTGCTGTCACTGCGGGTTGATTTGCTGGGTTGAGTGCTCTAGTCGACCCAGGCAATCTGCCCAAGAGCAAATCCGAAAATAAAAAGAGAATCTTGATCCGAAACCTATGCTACACAAACCGGAATGCTACGAAACTTGGAGGGAATGTCTAACACAGTAGTCTAAGACTAAAAAGCATAATTTAGAAATCAAACCACCATTAAAACCATTACTTACTAATTTAGAATCATAGCTTCTATTTTGGAAAACAATACTTTCTAATTTGGAAAACAACATGGTTTTCATTGAAAACAAGCTATGAATGAAAGAGATGAACTAGAGATGATGAGACCTCATTCTAGTATATGAACACAGTAAATCAAGAGTAAGAATGATCATAGAGATGCATCTAATATGCTAGAAGAAATCGAAATAAGAACATGATCATAGTTTAAGAAGAAATCATGAAAATCATGTAGAGAATGAATATGAAATCATAGCATATAGAATGAGAAGAGATTGTAGAAGATATGATTGCAGAGATGCAATATCTTCCTCATAATCTCAGATCAATGAAGAGAATGATCATAGTAAGAATGAATCAATAGCATAATAGATTGAATACTAACCTTTGATTGAAGAACAAGAGAGAGAAAGCTTGAGAGTTGAATGCAGATCTTCTTCTACACCAATGGAGGCTTGGAGATGAGTTCCCTTCATTCTCTAGGTGTTTTGGAGGCTAGGGATACTAAAAACACGAAGTTATGAGGTATATATAGCAATAAGGACCTAAACAGAAGATTCTGCTCGAATTTTGTTTATTTGGGTCGAGTGGCTGGGTAGCATGGCCCAGTCGACCCAAGCACTCGACTCAGGCTGACATCATAGCCTAAAACAAGGATTTGAGGGCCTTTCTCTTATTGGAATCAAACAAAACTTTCTACACAACAACTATAACTTACCTAGCATAGGAAAATGGCTTTAAATCATATCTAACCATGCTCTAAGGTCATCAACCAATCTTTTCTTCATCAAGGTGCATTCTCTTTTCTAAATCAACCAAGCTCTTCAAGTAGGGAATTCCATCATCAATTTTCTATGGGTTTTCGAATCTACACTAAGGGAGAGGCCTGACTTGACTTCCTAGGACCTTCTAAACATATCAACACCATACTCAAGGTCCAACTTCAAGGTCAAACATCAAACAAGTTCTTCTTCATCCAAAACAAATAGGGTGTCTAATTTAGGTTTTGGGCTGGATTTCACAAGCACAAAGTCCTTCAGGTTCTTGCTGTAGTATGTGATCTGGGTTCTCAACATACTTTCGAAGCATCGAAACATGAAATACATTATGAGTCTCAGCGAGTGACGGAGGCAAAGCTAAATGGTAAGCAACAGATCCAATCCTTTCAAGAATCTCATAAGGTCCAATGTAACGAGGACTAAGCTTTCCTTTAACATTAAACCTCATTACACCCTTCATAGGCGATACCTTTAGAAAAACGTTCTCGCCAACTTGAAATTCCAAATCTGATCTTCTTCAATCAGCATAAGATTTTTGTCTTGACTGAGCAGTCTTAATCCTTTCTCTTATCATATCTACCATTGCACTTGTTGCTTCAATCATTTATGGTCCTAACACTTTTTTTTCTCTAGTTTCAGTCCAATACAGAGGTGTCCTACAAGTGTTTCCATATAAAGCTTTAAATGGAGCCATGCATATTTTTATAGGCAAACTCAACCAAAGCTAAATGTTCATCCCAATTACCACTCATATCAACAACACAGGATCTAAGCATATCTTCCAAAATCTGAATTGTCCGCTCAGACTGTCCATCAGACTGAGGGTGATGAGCAGTACTCAAATTCAACTGGGTTCCCAAAGCTTTCTGCAAACTATTCCAAAATCTTGAAGTAAACCTAGGGTCACGATCAGACACAATACTCACAGGCACTCCGTGCAGACGAACAACATTGTCCACATAAAGTCTAGCTAACTTATCCATAGTGTGAGTGATCTTCATAGGAATAAAATGGGCTGATTTGGTCAACCTATCAACAATTACCCACACAGTGTCATTACCTCTACTTGTTTGAGGCAAGCTAGTCACGAAGTCCATCGTAATGTTCTCCCATTTCCAACCAGGTAAGGGTAGGGGCTGCAATAATCCAGACGGAGGTTGTCGAACAGCTTTAACACGTTGACAACTCTCGCACTTAGCTACAAAATCTTCTACATCAGCCTTCAATCCAATCCACCAAAAGTATTCTTTCAAATCCTTATACATTTTCGTACCTCCTGGATGTACGGTAAAGATCGACTGGTGTGCTTCCTTCAAAATTTCCCTTTTAACTTCTTCAACTGCAGGCACACAAAGTCTTCCTCTAAACAATAAGGCACCATCCATAGATATACCAAAATCAGGGTCCAAATCAGGATTTAAAGAAATCTTCTCTATTTTCTCTTTCAATTCCGAATCCGAATCCGAATCTTGCAGGGCAACAATTCGATCTCTAAGGGTGGATCTTGCTGTCATGGCTAAAAGCACAACATCTGAACTTTGCAAAACAACTTCCAATTCAAATCTGAAATTGACTTCAACAACGACTTGCTCAAAGCATTCAAATCTAATTCCTTCTTGTTACTTTTTCTACTAAGAGCATCAGCAACAACATTTGCTTTACCAGGATGATACTGGATATCACAGTCATTAATCAGAGACTAACTCCAACCATCTTCTTTGTCTCATATTTAACTCCTTTTGGGTAAAGAAGTACTTTAAGCTTTTATGATCTGTGAAAATAGCAATCTTCTCACCATACAAGTAATGTCTCCAAATCTTTAGGGCAAAAACAACGGCTGCAAGTTCCAAATCATGAGTGGGATAATTCCGCTCATATTCCTTCAATTGCCTTGAGGCATAAGCTATCACCTTCCCATGTTGCATTAAAACACAACCTAAACCAATCTTAGACGCATCGGTATAGACTGTCAGACCACCGGAATTATCAGGTATTGTCAAAACCGGGGCACTTGTCAATCTATCCTTCAATTCTTGAAAATTCTTCTCTCATGCGTCAGACCAAACAAACTTTTCCTCTTTCCTAGTTAGCTTAGTCATAGGAGTAGCCAACTTAGAAAAGTTCTCAATAAATCTCCTATAATAACCAGCCAAACCTAAGAAAGTTCTTATTTCTGACACAGTCTTCAGTCTTTCCCACTCGGCAACTGTCTTAACCTTGTCGGGATCGACACGAATACCTTCGGCTAAAACGACATGACCAAGAAATACCACTCTTGGAAGCCAGAAATCACACTTACTAAACTTGGCATACAACTTCTTCTCTCTTAGTCTTTGCAAAGTAATACCAAGATGCTTCCTATGCTTTTCTTCGCTCTTTGAGTAAATCAAAATGACATCGATAAAGACAATAACGAACTTATCTAACACATCATGAAATACTCGATTCATCAAGTCCATAAACACAGCAGGAGCATTAGTCAAACCGAAGGGCATGACTCTAAACTCAAAATGACCATATCTTGTCCTAAAAGTTGTCTTACAAATGTCACTAGCTTTCACCTTCAACTGATCGAAAAGATCATCTATCCGAGACAGCGGATACCTATTCTTAATGGTCAATTTGTTCAACTCACGGTAATCAATGCACATATGCATACTACCATCTTTCTTCTTAACAAACAAAACCGGGGCTCCCCAAGGCAATACACTAGGCTGTATATAACCTTTATCTGAGAGTTCATTCAGCTGGTCTTGTAGTTCTTTCAACTCGGTAGGCGCCATTCTATATAGAGCTTTAGATACCGGAGCGGCTCCTGGAATTAATTCAATCAAAAATTCCAACTCTCTATCCGTACGTAAACCTGATAAATCATCTGGAAAGACATCCTTAAAATCACAAACAACTTCACCTTCTTCAAGTTTCTTCTTCACTTCCTTGACTTCACTTTCAGCTATAGCACTTTCCACTAGTGCACAAACTTGCACCAAAGCATACAAAGTCTTCTTGCTAACTCTTCCTTTATCACCTTGAAACTCAAAGGCTGAATGACTACTAATCTGAAATTGTATTTTCCTTGAAGAACAAACAATTACACCCTTATGGGCTTTCAACCAATCAATTCCAATAATAACATCAAAATCTTTCATGTCAAGAATCACTAAATCGGCTTTCAATTTCTTCTCACAAATCAAAATGGGACAATCTTCTATCACTTTATCTAGTTTGACCACTGATCTAGTAGGAGTACTAATCATTAAACAACTAGACAAATTCTTAGGTAACAAGTCAGTCTTCCTAATGAATGCGAAGGAAATGAACGACTGAGATGCACCCGTATCAAACAATACAAATGCAGGAATAGAAGCGACTAATAAAGTACTTGTCACAACTTCATGGCTTGCATCTTGTTCAATACCAGATATACTAAACACTTTTTCAGGCACAGGGGTAGATACATTCTTCGCTACAAGAACATAGGGCTGATTAGGCTTCTTGGGACAAGTACGAGCAAAATGACCGAGTTGCTTACAAACAAAACAAACCGGCTGCCCAACTGAAGGCACTACTACTAGAGGCTTCGGACCCATAGGTCTAGTGTTCACACTCACTGGCCTAGCATTTGAATATACCATCAATAATCACTCAACCTTAGTCTTAGCATATCCAAATAAGGCTAAAATCATCACTTTATTCGTCAAAAAGTCATCCATGAATCATATATCAAAATCCCCAAAGTTATCCAAAGTTCCAAAACTTTACTCTTTGGTTCGAGTGGCTGGGTCGAGTCATCCAGTCGACCCAAGAAGTCGACCCACGCAAACAGTGCGCGAAAAACTCCTTAAAAATCACATTTTTCATTTCATACTCATTCCAAAATACAAGGCTTCGTGGGAGAGCTCTAAGGCAAGGTTTTCTAAGGTCTTCAAGAGTCATTCTAGGCCATCTAACATCAACAACAAGTCTCCAACATTCTTGCAACATCATCTAAGGTAAATTTCTTCTTTTCTTTGCTTTACAACTTCAAAACTGAGATGTAGACTTCCAAATATCATGATTTACTTGTTATAATTGCTAGGAAACATGTCTAGGAACATATAGGAATGTGTTCTAGGTGATCTTAATACAATGCCATGGCTTTACAACGCTTGCTATCAAATTCATGGTTTCTTGCTAACGATTTCTCAACCGAAAACCCTCTTTTGAAAATCTTCTCTCATTTTCAAACCGCAAAGAGTTTCATCTTCAAATCAATTCCTACATACTTGCAATGATATGATGAATGTGTGTATCTAAATTGATTGAGCCAAATCCAAACTTCAAAAATTGCACTTTGACCTAAATCGAGAATTTTCCCCCTTTCTAAACTTGCTGAATTTTGACCTTTACTCCATCAAATTGAAATGTTTTTCTCCAATAAAACATGCTAACACACTATACTAAGTACCGTGTACATGCTAGTATGCTCAAACTGAAATTTCGCCAAAATCAAAAAATTTCAAAAAATTACGAAAATACCCTTCATGCTGAATTTTGTAATTCTACTAATGTCAAGTCTCTTTTTCATCTTCTTTACAGCTATACAGACATCATGCCTCCTCGCGGACGACACATGGGTGGGAGGAGAGGCAGAGAGCCAGAGCCAGAGGTCAGGTTCCACTTCTGAAGCCACGAGATGTAGTCATTCACAGAGACCTATTTAGTACACCCCGAGCGGAGTACTTGTATGAGGCCTTCTTCGAGCTATGCCGCATTGAGTATGGCAGAGTACTCAGGCTAAAACAACTTAGCACTTTTTGGATCCGTCAGAGATTCGATACGATGGAGTGGACGCACCTTTTCACTGAGGATCTTCCAGTCTATCCGGAATTAGTGAGGTAGTTCTTCAGCAACCTTACATCAGTCGAGGAGGGTAAGAGGCGAGGTCCATTCGAGTTGATCCTAGAGAGTCGAAGTTCGAGAGACACGGATTCGATTTTCTACTAGTACATTGGCAGAGATCTTCCGAGTACCACACTACCCTCATGAGTGTGTATGGATACCGACTGGGGCAGAGATAGATGCTTTTCTACTACCATATGAGATGCATGAGGTTTGCATCACACTTTGGAGAGATGATGAGTGCTATACACCACGGACTAGTGCACAGATGATAGATTCGGCTAGAATCATCGGTCGCATTGTGAGCCGCAACATCATCCCGAAGGCGGGGCATCACGAGAGAGTATCAGTGGTGGATGCTCAGTATATCGCATATACCGGGGTTTCGAGATTGATCTTTCCTTCATCATCCAGAACGACATGCTAGAGGTTGTGACGTCACCAGGAATACGGAACCTTTGCTTCGGATGTCTACTCACACTTATCTTCCGGCATTTCGGCGTGAGGTTGGAGGATACACCGATGCATACACGATTACTTGGCTATGACATCGGGATGAGGACTATTCATCATATGCACATTACTCAGACTGAGAGGTCAGATGATGAGGATGGTCTTGAGACTGATGAGGATGATGATGAGTCGGATGGTGGTGACCACGATGCTGGTCCAGATACAGATGACCAGGCAGGAGATGACATTGAGATGCGTGAGGCAGATCAGGGTCATTAGGATATTCCCACATCATCACATTTTGAGATCGGAGGTCCTTCACTAACAGTTCCAGAGACTGCGGAGCTGTGTGCATAGATGCGCTCTATGACTTCCATATTTGGGAGGATAGAGGCGAGACAGGAGAGGATGGAGTCACAGTTGACTCAGGTTGTAGAGGATGTTAGAGTACTGAGAGAGCAAAGACAGTAGTCTAGATAGATTGTACTAGGGTTTCCTTTTATATTTCTCAAATGTAACTTGTTGTAGAACTTTCCTAAAATTAATGAAGTTCACTTTTGTTTCACCATCTTATTGTGCATTATGTATTTTCTTTTGTTGCATTATGTGATGTTATTAAATCATACTTATTTAGTATTATTCAGAATATATTATTCTTCACTTTTAAGTTTCTAATTCAAGTGTTCTATTATTCAATTCTAAGAATACTTGAGTCACTTTTGGATTTATGACTCAGAAATGTTCTATCATTGTTTTTGTGGTTAGGATTTGACTTGGAACTGTGGGCTCTGATACCACTCTGTCACATCCACCCAGCCGGTACCCTATCTGGCATACCCGAGTGTGTGATCCACACTCCACAAGATCCAGTAATCAGTAAAATCAACCTCCCACATTCACAACAATATAATCAAGAACAAGACTAAATCAAGGTTAACAATATTATTCAAATGAATCAAAGTAAAGTAATGAGATAATCATCAGAGTGCGGAAATGATACCAATAGATATATAAAATCAAATATAGAGTGAGGCGGAATCTCACTCCACGAGTACAGTGGAATGTAGACCGAAAGTCAAAGGAGATTACAACTGATTCTAAAGACAAGAAAGAAAGAAATAATCTAACTAAGATAAAGCCTTTTCTACTTTATAAAGAACGTCTTCATAAACATAGACTTCATCAATCACGCTCAGACGCTCCCACTCCACAGTAGGGCTAATCTTGGTAACAAGAGAGACCACTTGAGGAATCCTCAATGTAATCTTCATAGTTGCCAACACTTTGCGTATGGTACGCTTCTTCATATTGTGCTTCATAGTCATCAAGGCCTGTAGAATAATCTAACAAAAAATGTTGTACAATGGAATGAGTTTCAAAAGAAACTCAGCAAGGCAAGTTATTCCATAATAGCATAAATAACATGATAGCATAAACATAGCATAATGTGATATGATATAAGACAGACAATGCATGTATGAGTCTAACTCTATGTATGCTGGTCTCTATAGGTAGACATGCTTTAAGTCATAGCACCATACTTCTTTGGGTAGGTCAATCACTCCCCCTCACCCATCTTGGCATCTTGGGTCTGCCGGTGGTAGTTGGTCTTGCATGCCTCTTGGACATTCCTTGGTTAGGGGTTTAGGTCACCTCTCTCTCACATCACCATTGGTCTAAGTATTGGCGCATGTCAGGGTAAAGCCTAGCCCAATGCAAGTCTTCTACTTAGTTACATCAACTCAGATCCAGATACGTCCATTCCTCACCCCTGGCGATCATTTCCGGTATCCTTCACACTAGAGTCAGCATAGTCCCGAACTACGGACTCATCAACCCTATAGGTCATCCACATATAGTAAATGGGAAGCTCTCATGTCTTCTCACGGGTTGGTTACCGGTCTTGAACGCCCATGAGCCCAAGTCTATCCATATGCAACTCTACCCATAAATGGCCCCCACAATGTGATTCATGTCCCCTCACGGGTTGGTTACCAGTCTTGAGCGCCCATAAATCCCCATTTCTACCATGGGTCGTTCGGTCTCAATGCCCTTCCGAATCGGGTCTGATATAACAAGGATTATCCTAGCCAAACACTGCTAGACAAGTCCTAGGTATGACAACAAATAATCCGGAAAGTGTCAAAGGGCAACATTGGAAATATCCCATACTACTCCCAATGAGGTCCAAGGACAGAAATGTCAAAAGGACATTCCCCAATCCCAAATCATACCTAAACAATCACGATCATAATTCAATCATATCATCCATGACAGATATTTCATCATATGAAAGAGTATAATAAGACAAGATCAAATAAATAAGAAACATACATGAATAAGTATTCATACATAATCCAAGTACATAAAGTAAATAAGGAAATAATATCCTAATGTACTTACAGCATTCATATCATAATAGAAACTAACATAACAGTAGCAAATCTAAGTAGTTCCCAAATTGGAAACTAAATCTATGCAATCTATGTTAATATGGTAACAACTTTCCTTACCTTAAATAGATTCGAGTATATTCCGGACGGACAAGAGGATGAATCCAAAGTTAGCAAACAAGCCCTAGAATATTATCACACAATCATTAGGAAGTACTCCTAAAAGAATAAGCATCAATCGAATCGAATCGGACGAAGAAATCAAATTCTGTTGTTGCGGGTTGATTGGCTGGGTTGACTGAGTCAGTCGACCCAAGCAGTCTGCCCAAGAGCAAATCCGAATCCAAGAATAGAATCTTGATCCGAAACCTATGCTACACAATCCGGAATGCGACGAAACTTGGAGAGAATGTCTAACACAGTAGTCTAAGACTAAAAATCATAATTTAAACATCAAACAACCATTAAAACCATTACTTACTAATTTGAAATCATAGTTTCTATTTTGGTAAAAATCATAGTTTTCATTGGAAACATGCTATGAATGAAAGAGATGAACTAGAGATGATAAGATCTCATTCTAGTACAAGAACACAATAGATTAGAGGTATGAATAATCATAGAGAAGCATCTATAATGCTAGAATAAATCGAAATAAGAATATGATCATAGTTTAAGAAGAAATCATAAAAATCATGTTAAGAATGAATAAGATGATCATGGCATAAGAGAATGAAAAGAGATTGTAAAGATATGACTACAAGGTTGCAGCATCTTCATCATAATCTCAGTTCAAAGATGAGAGTGATCATGGAAAGAATGAATCAAGAATACAAAAGATTGAATACTAACCTTTGATTGAAGAACAAGAGAGAGGACTAGCAAGTTTGCAAGATTAGATCTTCTTCCACATTTTTGGAGGCTTGGAGATGGTTTCCCTTCATTCTCTAAGTGCTCTGAAGGCTAGGGATACTAAAATCATGAAGTCATGGGGTATATATAGCAATATAACCTAAACAGAAGATTCTGCTCGAGTTCAGCATCTCTGGGTTGATTGGCTGGGTAGCCTGGCCCAGTAGACCCAAGCAGTCGACCCAGGCAGACAGCAAACCCAAAGACAGGGATCTGAGGGCCTTCCACTACTCGGAATCAAACGACACTTTAAAAACATATACTTTAACTTACCTAGCATGGAAAAATGGCTTTAAATCATATCCCACCAAGCTCTAAGCTCATCAACTAATCTTCTCTTCATCAAGGCGTAGTCTCTTCTCTATATCCAACACTGCCTTCAAGTATGGGGCATCATCTTCAATCTCCATAGGTTCGGAGTCGAACACTTTGTCTTCTACTAATATAGCCCATAGTTGACTTTCACTTCTACTTCGGGTCTTCGGACCTATAGACAAAAGAGTATCCGGGTCAAGGTTAGGGCCGGGTTTCACAAAACCTTCCTAAACAGGCCGGGTGGAAGTCCACCAAGCGTCAGCTTCATGTTGCAACTTCTGCTCGGCAAACAAAATCTTCTGGGCTTCCGTACATTGCAAATGACGAAAAGCTTTTTCCAACTCATGTAGCCACTTGTTAGGAAACAAGATATCTTTGGATACTCCAGTGAAGTTAGGAACTTGCATCTTCAGAAAACTCTCCATCAAACAAGTATGAGGAGTTCCGACTAATCCACCAGCATTCAGAACTGCGGCATGAGGATTTCCATTGACACCACCACGAGTCTCATTATGCAGAGTCATGAAACCCGTCAACATCTGATTGAACTAAGCCGCTTGCTGCTGCATCATATTGCCTATAATGTTGGCAATATCATGAAAGCTTCCGACATTCGGGGCACCGGGTACATCAGGAGTACCTTGGTCATCAGTGTTAGTTTGCTGATCATGATCACCAATTGGTATCTCGTCACTTCCGTGACCACTGGATTCACCACGCCCACTTCTTAACGTAACCATACTGCAAAAACCAAAATGTCCAAAAACACCGAATTTTCGAAGTTTCCACATAATCCACAAGTCCAAATGATTAAGAATCTTAAATCATGCTTAAATACATCCATTTAGTCATCAAACAATCAATCATAGGACAAAAATCACATTTTTCCAAAATCCAACAGCACTTGGGGTTACTGTCTCCTTGGTCGAGTGGTCCAGTCGACCAAGGCTCACAGCACGCGAATTTCAGGGTTTTAAGTGTCTAAATCCCATTCAAACTCATTCCAAACTTTGCCAACTTGAGAGGGAGCTCTAGGGAAGAGGTACTAAGGCATTCCTAAGTGTTTTCCAAGTAGTTTGGTGCTTCAACAACATCACTACAACACCCATTCATCTTCACACAAGGTAAATCTTCATTCCCATTCTCATTTTCATCTTCTCATGCTTGCATTTCAACAGATTCCATGTTTTGCTTGTGTCTATTGCTAGAAATCATGCTTAGGAACACTTATAAACATGTTCCCTAGGATTTTAGCACAACTCCATGCTTAAACAACAAGTTCTAACACAATCTTGCATTTTCACATCGCTTTCGTACTGAAATCGTTAACTTTAGAAAAAATTCGATTTCTCTCAAATCGCTTGGAGTTTTCGCACGAAATCAAATGCTACTTGCTCAAAATGATGTTGTGAATGTGAACATATACTTTGATCTTACCAATTTCAAAATTTTCAAAAATCCAATTTGACCTAGAATGCAAAATCCCCAAATTCCTTCTTGCTGAATTTTCAACTTTAGACTGAGATTTCGATCGATTTTCTTCAAATAAACTTCATAGCCATGCAATTCCAAGCATTGCACACATGCTAGTATGCTCAATTCGCATTTCCACAAAATTTCCAATTTTGATGAAAATTACGAAAATGCCCTTCTGACAGAATTTTCAAAACAATACTAACATGAAATGCCTTTTTATCTTTTCAACAGACATCACACCATGCAGAGAGGTGGACAAGGCAGAGGCAGGATGGTTGGAGCTAGGCGAGGCAGAGGTAGAGTTCCAGCTCAGCCTAGGGAGGAGATCATACGACTCGATCGCTTTGACACACCACAGGCAGAGTTCCTGTACGAGGCATTCTTCGAGTACTGCCACATAGAGTATGGGCGACTTCTTCACTTGCGAGAGCTGAGAGTATTCCAGATCCGACAGCGATTCGACACACAGGCATGGACTCATCTCTTCACGGCGAACTTACCCATCTATCCAGAGCTAGTGAGGTTGTTCTTCAGCAACCTTACTTCCATCGAGGAGGCTAGAGGACCAGGTCATCCTTTCAGACTCATACTCGAAAGCAGGGTCCGAGAGGCACAGATCCGCTTCTCTACCAGGACACTGGCACAGATTCTCCAGGTGCCATACTATCCACGATAGTGCTAATGGATACCTGTCGGGGCAGAGGTAGACCGATTCTTGATGCCATACGAGCTCATGAGATATGCGCCACTCTCTGGGATGACTCAGGGTGCTACCTTCCACGAGACAGTGGACAAATGACAGATTCGGCTAGGATCATCGGTCGCATTGTCGGCCGAAACATCATACCGAAGGCCGGACATCACAACCGGGTTTCTGTGATGGAGGCCGTAGTCATCTACCGCATCTACACGGGCTTTCAGATAGACTTATCCTACATCATCCAGCAAGTCATGATAGATCTAGTGGCACGTCCGAGCATGAGGAACCTTTGCTTCAGGAGACTACTGACATTGATCTTCCGACACTTTGGGGTTAGTTTGGAGGACACTGAGGAGCTTACTGGTTCACTGGGATATGCCATTGGGACTAGGACTATCAGGCAGATGAGGCTCACTCAGACTGTGAGATCTCCGGGTCCAGATGGTGAGGAGGATACAGATGAGGATGAGGATGAGGTGGAGGCTCCAGCAGATGAGGCTGGTGCTGGTCCAAATTCTGATGATCAGGCGGAGGATACAGAGATGCATGAGGCTGATCCTGAGTATCATGAGATTCCCAGATCACCACACTTCGAGATAGGAGGCCCTTCACATTCAGTCCCTGAGACTTCTAATTTAGGTGCTCAGATGAGATTGATGACTTCCATGCTAGAGAGGATGGAGGTCAAACAGGAGCAGATGTTTGAGAGGATGGAGTCACGGCAGGATAGGATAGAGTCACAAATTACTCAAATGGCCGAGGACTTTAGAGCATTCAGAGATCAGAGGAGATCACCTAGATAGATTTGTACTTAGGATTTCCCTTTATGCTTTTCAGATGTATTCTTTTCTTAAAGTTAATGAAGTTCTTTTTGTTTCACTTTATTATTGTGTGTTATGAACTTTTCTTTTATTGCTTATATGACATTTGTTCAATATAATTATTGTGCATTATTCAGAAATATTCAGTTATGCTTCATTAAACAAGTTTCTAATCCAAGTGTTCTATTACTCACTTCTAAGAGTAGATGAGTCACTTCTGGATCTATGACTCAAGAATGTTCTATTACTGTTTTCTATGGTTAGGATTTCCTTGAACTTCGGGCTCTGATACCACTCTGTCACATCCCCCCAGCCGGTACCCTAACTGGCATACCCGGGAGTGTGATCCACAGCCCCGAAGATTAAGTATCGAGGAAATCATCCTCCCACATATACAATAACATAATCATAAACAGGAGATAATCAAGGTTTAATATTATAAACAAAAGATTAATATCAAGAAATGAATAATAAATATAATCAGAGTGCGGAAAATGATACCAGATATCCGAAGATATCAAAAGACGTAGTGTCACATCCACCCAGCCGGTACCCTATCTGGCATACCCGGGATGTGATCCACAGCCCCGAAGATCCATAGTTTAGGGACCACATAATCCACATCGACGATAATACAATCATGAACAGATAATAATCATAAACTAACAATGAATGATCATGGAATTCAGAAATAAGATATCAAGACAAAATCGAGTGCGGAAATAAATATCAAATCAGATAAATTAAGAAGGCAGTGGGCGGAATCCACTCCTTCACCAAACGGAAGTGAGGTCAAAATTTAGTTAAGTACAAGTCTCAAGTTATAAAGGTAAGTTAAAGTTATTACAATTCTTCTAAGTATACTGTCACAAAAGAAGAGGTAACTTGTAAAACCCAGCCCTAACCTTGACCCGGAAACCTTGTTATTTGTAGGTCCGATGACCCGAAGTAAAGTAAGAAGTCAGCTTTGGGCCATCCCAGTAGAGGACTTGGTGTCTGGCTTTGAATCCATGAAAGTTGATGATGAGGTTCTATTTATGGAAACTGAATCCTGATGAAGATCTGATTAGTTGATGGACTTGGAGTGCTCTCTATCTTGGTTTGAAGGCATTTCTACCTATTAGGTAAGTCACTTGACTTGTGTGCAAAACCCCTTTAGGATTGGATTTGATCTGGACCTTCAATTCCCTGTTTTGGTCTTGCTGTCAGCATTGGTCGACTGATTGGTCGACTGGGCCAGTCGACCAATCCACTCGACCAATGAGTGCTGTCTTTGGCAATTAGGTTGTTCTTGCTCTATTTAAGTCCAATCTCGAGTCCACTTCGTATTTGCTGCCTCCAAACCCTCTGGAACGAACCAAAGACCTCTGCAAGTCATCTCTCTTGCATCCTTGGTGTTTTCTTGACGGATCTTCGTCGAAACTCTTCTTTTTGCATCAAAAGGTATGTCTACTCTCTCTTCTTCTCCTCCATCTTCGTTTTTCTTTCCTTTTTGAGTTGAGACAGTAGAAGAGATGCTGCATTCTCTGTTGCAAACATCTCTGAACATGTTCTCATGATCATCCTAAGGATTTGAGGCTAGAACAATGATCTTAACCATGATCATTGCAAGCTTTTGAAGGAATCATGATCAAACCATGATCTAATCTTTGATTAAACTTCTAATCTGAATTCTGATCTCTTTGGATCTTCTTTGTTGATCATGTTAGTAGTTAATTACTGTGTTTTCTTTCCATGATCCATAATCTATAGATTTCTAGTTGTTCTCTTCTACCATACTATGTGTTCTTCATGATGCATGGTAGTTACATATATGGTAGGTTTTATTTCCTTATTTAGATTTATGCTTCTAAGCCTTATTCCATGAAGATCTATGTATGTTTTCATGATACCATTACCGAAAGCAATGATCCATCCTCCTATTGTTCTTGTCTTTGTTTTCTATTTCAAATTCATCAAGATCCATGATTGATTTAATTATGGTAACTTTTGTTTCCTAATTTGGATCTTGATATCTTGATTTGATTAGTGTTTTGAGGTCCCCTATATGTTAGAATACTACTGATGTAGTCTACCCCTTGATTAGTACCCTTTTGAACCACCAAATTCGGATTTCATATCTTAAAACTCTGTTTTTTTTAGGCTACTGTCTGCATTGGTCGACTGATTGGTCGACTGGACCACTCGACCAATCCACTCGACCAATGAGTACAGCAACTCCAGAATTGGTCTATGTTGGATGTTTTGGTATCTTTTCTGTTAGGGATCTTTCCTAATATGTTGTATATACTTGTTTAGGACCTTCTTCTCAAGTTTGCCAAGATCTTACTTGATTTCTTAGGATTCCTTTGCGAGTTATAAAAGGTAAGGATGGTTATTTCCTTAATTACATAGATAGCATGAATCTAGTTTCTATATTTGAATATCGTAGATAAGATTCCTAAATTAGATTCTTACAATGATATACTACTGTTGCATAACTTTGATTACAGTAGCATTACTTATTCATATTAAATTGATTCATGTATGATTTACTTACCAATGTTATACAAGTGATTGTAATTATTGATTTCTTTCCATATATGAAGTTACCATATATGTGATGATATGATTTGATGCATGTGTATGCTTAAGTATGGTTTGGAAAGGAGAGGTGTCCTTTTGACACTTCTGTCCTTGGACTACTACGGGAATATTATGGGATGTTTCCGGAGATGCCCTCTGGACACCTTCCTAAACTGTTGGATGACATATCTAGGATTTGTCTAGTAGTGTTTGGCTAGGATGTCCTGTTATGTCGACCCTAATCGGAGGGGTATTGAGACCGAACGACCCGTGGTAGCAATGGGGATTCATGGGCGCTCAAGACCGGTAACCAACCCGTGAGAGGACAGGAATCACATTGTGGGGGCCATTTATTGGTAGGGTTGCATATGGTTAGACTTGGGCTCACGGGCGCTTAAGACCGGTAACCAACCCGTGAGAGGACGTGAGAGCTTCCCGTTTACCATATGTGGATAACCAATAGGGTTGATGAGTCCGTAGTCCGAGTTGGTCGGTGCCATAGGATACGCTGACTCTAGTGTGAAGGATACCGGAAAGGATCGTCGGGACGAGGAATGGACGTATCTGGATCCGACTTGATGTAACTAAGTAGAAGACTTGCATTTGGCTAGGTTTTACCCCGACATGCGCCAAGTACTTATACCAAATGGTTGTGAGAGAGTGTGTTGACTTAACCCCCTGCCAAGGTTTGTCCCGAGGGATGAATGACCCATTACCAATCGGCTGCTCAAGACCGGTGAAATGATCCGTGAGAGAATCCAAGATATCTTAAATGGTTGAGGATGTGAGTGGACTTTCCTAAAGAAGTACGGTGCTATGACTTAAAGCATGTCTGCCAATAGAGACCAGCATACATAGAGTTAGATTCATTCATTCATTGTTTGTCTCATATCATATTGCATTTATGTTTGTTCCGGGAATCCTGCCATTTATGTTATTATGGATTTTTAATCGCCTTACCGAGTTTCTTTGAAACTCATTCCTTTATTGTACAATGTTGTTAGACTATCCTGCAGTACCGAGTGTTATGACGGTCCCTATGAAGAAGCGCAAGGCGAAGAGGCATATCTCCGTGAAGGTGATTGGGGTTACCACAATTACTCTGAAGATCCCACGAGTGGTTATGCTCCGTACGATGCTTAGTCCGACCATTGAGTGGAAGCGTCCTTGTGCCATTTTTGAGATTTACACTTACAAGGATGTTGTCTATAAAGTGGAGAACAATTTAGTTACCCAATGTACTTGCTACTGGGATTAGATTTTGTCTAGTTTATTCTTTAAAGCTACTTTTCCGCTGGATGTAAAGTGGAATTTTTGCCTCACTTTACTTATCTGTTTGATACTCTGATTATATCTATTATTCTGATTCATTTATGATTCATTCTTTCTTTATTGGATCTATGATTTATCTTCCGCACTCTTGTTATGATTGTTCATGATTATGTTATTGTTTATGTGGGAGGTTGATCACTCGATACCTGATCTTCGGGCTGTGGATCACACTCTCGGGTATGCCAGATAGGGTACCGGCTGGGAGGGCGTGACATAACTACTCATAAGTCTCCTCCACAATAAATATATCTTCTTCAAAGTTGAGGACCATGGAGACCCAACATGACTGCTCCCATACAACTTCGGGGCTAACCCTGGTACGCCTAGTGATCTTCTTTGGTATGGTCACCGAAGTCTTCAACGTAGCCAGCCTCCGGATGGTAGTATGAGGTATCCGGGTCCGCCTCAGGGAGGGTGCCATCAGAGTAATCACCTGTAGAATAGCCTAACAAAATATTGCAACAGAAAAGGAATGAGTTCAAGAGAACTCAGCAAGGAAGTTATTCCACCACACATAAACCACAAGATAATCATAAAATGATGCAGATGATATGAGGCATATAATGCAATATGATTTTATTCTAAGTATGCTGGTCATCTATGGTAGACATGCTTTAAGTCACAGCACCATACTTCTTTAGGTAGTCTCAGTCACTCATCACCGGGGGGAATTGGGTCCTGCATCCCTCTCGGACAAATCCATGGTTGGGGGTTTCAGTCACAGCTCTCTCACATCACCGTTTGGTCTAAGTATTGGCGCATGTCAAGGTATAGCCTAGCCCAATGCAAGTCATCTACTTAATCATATCATGCCAGTTCTAGATACTTCCATTCCTCCCCTCTCGGGATCCTTTCCGGTATCCTTCACACTAGAGTCATGGATATTACTCACCGGACTCATCAACCTTATTGGTCATCCACAAATGGTAAACGGGAAGCTCTCACGTCCCTCTCACGAATCATTTCACCGGTCTTAAGTGCCCGTGAGCCCAAGTCTAACCATTTGTAACTCTACCAATAAATGGCCCCTTTCGGGTAACTGTAATGCAATTTATGTCCTCTCACGGAGTGGATACCGGTCTTGAGCGCCCACAAATCCACACTACTACCACGGGTTGTTCGGTCTCAATGCCCTTCCGAATCGGGTCTGATATGATAGGGACATCCTAGCCATACATCTAGACAAGTCCTATGCATGTCGTTCAATAACCCGGAAAGCGTCAATGGACACCTTCGGAGAATATCCCATACTATTCCCTCCGATGTCCAAGGACAGAAGCACCAGTAGGGTACCCCTCAATCCCGAGTTATACTTAAGCAATCACATGCCCAAGTTCATCATATCAGTTCACAAGATACAACGTCATAATAAACATTCAATTCATGACATTGACATAAGTCATCATATATTGAAATTGATAAACATGATAAAACATTGAAGTAATATAATTTTAACACAAAGCTACTGTTGAAAGACATATGTAGCAAGTCTAACATGATAAGAATATGAAATAGAAACTATATTTACTAGGTTAGGAATACCAAGTCAAGATTTCCATATCCTAGGTAATTACATCGATAACTATCCTTACCTTGAATCGGAGAAGAGAATGGTCCAAGATCACAAGCAAGTGGCCCAAATAGTCTTAAAGTCCTAAACAAGCATATATGAAAGGTTAGAGAAGAAATCAGAACAATCGGAGATCAAACGAATCAGAACTAGGCAAAAGTTGTTGACAGCAACTCTATTGGTCGATACATTTGGTCGATAGTATCGACCAATAGTGTCACATCCTCCCAGCCGGTACCCTATCTGGCATACCCGAGAGTGTTATCCACAGCCCGAAGATCAGGTATCGAGTAATCAACCTCCCACATAAACAATAACATAATAATGAACAATAATAATAAAAGTGCGGAAGATAAACCATAGATCCAAATAAGGAAAGAATGAATCATATATAAATCAGAGTACTAGATAAAATCAGAGTGTCTAAATAAAATAAGTAAAGTGAGGCGAAATCCCACTCTACAACCAGCGGAAAAGTAGTTCTAAAAGAGAATAAGCAAGACAGAATCTAATCCCAGTAGCAGGTACAATAGGTAACTAAATTGTTCTCAACTTTATAGACAACATCCCTATAAGTATAAATCTCATAAACGGCACAAGGGCGCTTCCACTCTATGGTCGGACTAAGCATCGTACGGAGCAAAACCACTCGCGGGATCTTCAGTGTAATTGTTGTAACCGCAATCACCTTCCTGGAGATATGCCTCTTCTCCTTGCGCTTCTTCATAGGGGCCGTCATGATATTCAAGACACAGTAGAATAGTCTAACAAACATTTTACAATAAAGGAATGAGTTTCAAAGAAACTCAGTAAGGCAGTTAAATCCATAATAACATAAATGGCAGGATTTCAGAACAAACATAAATGCAATATGGTATGAAACAAACAATGAATGTATGAATCTAACTCTACATATGCTGGTCTCTATTGGCAGACATGCTTTAAGTCATAGCACCGTACTTCTTTAGGAAGGCCTCAATCACTCATCATCAGTTGGTAATGGGTCCGGCATCCCTCGGGACATTCCATGGCTGGGGGTATAGGTCACCACTCTCTCACATCACCATTGGTCTAAGTACCGGCGCATGTCAGGGTAAAGCCTAGCCAAATGCAAGTCTTCTACTTAGTTACATCAAGTCGATCTAGATACGTCCATTCCTCGTCCCCGACGATCCTTTCCGGTATCCTTCACACTAGAGTCCTCATAGTCCCCGACTACGGACTCATCAACCCTATTGGTCATCCACATATGGTAAACGGGAAGCTCTCACGTCCCCTCACGGGTTGGTTACCGGTCTTGAGCGCCCGTGAGCCCAAGTCTAACCATATGCAACCCTACCCATAAATGGCCCCCACAATGTGATTCCTGTCCTCTCACAGGTTGGTTACCGGTCTTGAGCGCCCATGAATCCCCATTGCTACCACGGGTCGTTCGGTCTCAATACCCCTCCGATTAGGGTCTGACATAACGGGACATCCTAGCCAAATACTACTAGACAATCCTAGATATGTCATCCAACAGTTTAGGAAGGTGTCCAGAGGGCATCTCCGGAAACATCCCATAATATTCCCGTAGTAGTCCAAGGACAGAAGTGTCAAAAGGACACCTCTCCTTTCCAAACCATACTTAAGCATACACATGCATCAATTCATATCATCACATATATGGTAACTTCATATCTGGAAAGAAATCAATAACTACAATCAATTTGTATATAACTGGTAAGTAAATCATACATGAGTCAATTCAATATGAATAAGTAATGCTACTGATATCAAGACAGTACTACAGTAGTATAACATTATAAGAATCTAATTAAAGAAATAACTTAACAAGATTCAAATATAGAAACTAAGATTTACAATTCATGTTGTTAAAGAAGTAACCATCCTTACCATTTATAACTCGCAAAGGAATCCTAAGAAAGCAAGTAAGATCTTGACAAACTTGAGAAGAAGGTCCTAAACAAGTGTATACAACATATTAGGAAAGATCCCTAACAGAAAAGATACCAAAACATCCAAAACAGACCAATTCTGGAGTTGATGTACTCATTGGTCGAGTGGATTGGTCGACTGGTTCGATCGACCAATGCGACAATGAGAGCCTATAAAATCAGAGTTTTGAGATATAAAATCCGAATTTGGTGGTTCAAAAGGGTACTAATCAAGGGGTAAACTACATTAGTAGTATCCTAACATATAGGGGATCTCAAAACACTAATCAAATCAAGTCATCAAGATACAAATTAGGAAACAAAAAGTTACCATAATTAGATCAATCATGGTTCTTGAAGAATTCAAGATAGAAATCAAAGACAAGAACAATAGGAGAATGGATCATTGATTCAGGTAAAGGTATCATGAAAAGCATACTTAGATCTTCAAGAAAATAGAACTAAGAGCATAAATCTAAATAAGGAAACAAAACCTACCATATATGTAACTATCATGATTTATGAAGAAAACATGGTATGGTAGAAGAGAAACAACTAGAGATTGATAGATCATGGATCATGAAAAGAAAACACAGCAATTGACTACTAACATGATCAATATAGTAGATCTAAGGAGATCAGAATTCAAATCAAAAGATAAACAAAGACTAGATCATGGTTTGATCATGATTCCTTCAAAAGCTTGCAATGATCATGGTTAAGATCATTGCATTAGCCATTAATCCTTAGGAAAATCATGAGAGACAAGTCCAGAGATGTTTGCAACAGAGAATGCAGCATCTCCTCTACTGTCTCAACTCAAAAAGGAAAGAAAAACAGAGATGGAGGAGAAGAAGAGAGTGTAGACATACCTTTGATGCAAAAGGAAGAGTTTTGAGGAAGATCCGTCAAGAAAATCACCAAGGATGCAAGGGAGATGACTTGCATAGGTCTTTGGTTCGTTCCAAAGAGTTTGGAGGCAGAAAATACGAAGTAGACTCAAGATTGGACTTAAATAGAGCAAGCAAGACCTAATTGCCAAAGACAGCACTCATTGGTCGAGTGGATTGGTCGATTGGTCCAGTCGACCAATCAGTCGACCAATGCAGACAGCAATTCCAAAACAGGGAATTGAAGACCCAGATCAAATCCAATCCTAAAGGGGTTTTGCACACATATCAAGTGACTTACCTAATAGGTAGAAATGCCTTCAAACCATGATAGAGAGCACTCCAAGTCCATCAACTAATCCGATCTTCATCAAGATTCAGTTTCCATAAATAGAACTTTATCATCAACTCTCATGGATTCAAAGCCAGACACCAAGTCCTCCACTGGGATGGCTCAAAGCTGACTTCTTACTTTACTTCGGGTCACTGGACCTACAAATAACAAGGTTTCCGGGTCAAGGTTAGGGCTGGGTTTTACATTCTCCCCCCTTAAAGAAATTTCGTCCTCGAAATTGAAAGCGTACCTGTGCTTCCAAAGAGGTAAGGAAACTTCTCCTTCATGTCTTCTTCCTTCTCCCAAGAAGCTTCTTCAAGGGTATGGTTCTTCCACCGAATCTTCACCAAAGGAATGGTGCGATTCCGCAGCTGCTTGTCCTTCTTATCCAAGATTTCGGCCGGTTCTTCATCATAGGTCAAATCAGCACTAAGTCCTTCAGGTGCTTGCTGCAAAATGTGTTCCGGATTCTCTATGTATTTTCGGAGCATCGAAATATGAAACACATTGTGAATACCAGCAAGAGGTGGAGGTAATGCTAATCGATAAGCAACAGGTCCAACCTTTTCCAACATCTCGAAAGGTCCAATGAAACGAGGGCTAAGCTTTCCCTTAACATTAAATCTCATCACACCCTTCATTGGTGAAACCTTCAGAAAAACTTCCTCTCCAACTTGAAATTCCAAATCGGTCCTTCTCTTATCAGCATAAGATTTCTGTCTTGACTGGGCAGACTTAATCCTTTCTCTTATCATATCTACCATAGCACTCGTAGCTTCAATCATCTCAGGACCTAAGACTTTTCTTTCACCTGTCTCAGTCCAAGTACAAAGGTGTCCTACAAGTACTGCCATACAAAGCCTTGAATGGAGCCATGCCTGTAAAACCCAGCCCTAACCTTGACCCGGAAACCTTGTTATTTGTAGGTCCAGTGACCCGAAGTAAAGTAAGAAGTCAGCTTTGGGCCATCCCAGTGGAGGACTTGTTGTCTGGCTTTGAATCCATGAGAGTTGATGATGAGGTTCTATTTATGGAAACTGAATCTTGATGAAGATCGGATTAGTTGATGGACTTGGAGTGCTCTCTATCATGGTTTGAAGGCATTTCTACCTATTAGGTAAGTCACTTGATATGTGTGCAAAACCCCTTTAGGATTGGATTTGATCTGGGTCTTCAATTCCCTGTTTTGGAATTGCTGTCTGCATTGGTCGACTGATTGGTTGACTGGACCAGTCGACCAATCCACTCGACCAATGGGTGCTGTCTTTGGCAATTAGGTCTTGCTTGCTCTATTTAAGTCTAATCTCGAGTCTACTTCGTATTTTCTGCCTCCAAACTCTTTGGAATGAACCAAAGACCTCTGCAAGTCATCTCCCTTGCATCCTTGGTGATTTTCTTGACGGATCTTCCTCAAAACTCTTCCTTTTGCATCAAAGGTATGTCTACACTCTCTTCTTCTCCTCCATCTCTGTTTTTCTTTCCTTTTTGAGTTGAGACAGTAGAGGAGATGCTGCATTCTCTGTTGCAAACATCTCTGGGCTTGTCTCTCATGATCATCCTAAGGATTAATGGCTAAAACAATGATCTTAACCATGATCATTGCAAGCTTTTGAAGGAATCATGATCAAACCATGATCTAGTCTTTGTTTAACTTTTGATTTGAATTCTGATCTCCTTGGATCTTCTATATTGATCATGTTAGTAGTCAATCGCTGTGTTTTCTTTTCATGATCCATGATCTATCAATCTCTAGTTGTTTCTCTTCTACCATACCATGTTTTCTTCATGAATCATGATAGTTACATATATGGTAGGTTTTGTTTCCTTATTTAGATTTATGCTCTTAGGTCTATTTTCTTGAAGATCTAAGTATGCTTTTCATGATACCTTTACCTGAATCAATGATTCATTCTCCTATTGTTCTTGTCTTTGATTTCTATCTTGAATTCTTCAAGATCCATAATTGATCTAATTATGGTAACTTTTTGTTTCCTAATTTGGATCTTGATGACTTGATTTGATTAGTGTTTTGAGATCCCCTATATGTTAGGATACTACTAATGTAGTTTACCCCTTGATTAGTACCCTTTTGAACCACCAAATTCGGATTTTATATCTCAAAACTCCGATTTTATAGGTTATCGTCCGCATTGGTCGATCGATTGGTCGATGGACCATCGACCAATCCACTCGACCAATGAGTACAGCAACTCCAGAATTGGTCTGTCTTGGATGTTTTGGTATCTCTTCTGTTAGGGATCTTTCCTAATATGTTGTATACACTTGTTTAGGACCTTCTTCTAAAGTTTGCCAAGATCTTACTTGATTTCTTAGGATTCCTTTGCGAGTTATAAAAGGTAAGGATGGTTACTTCTTTAACAACATAAATTGCATATCTTAGTTTCTATATTTGAATCTTGTTAAGTTATTTCTTTAATTAGATTCTTATAATGTCATACTACTGTGGTACTGTCTTGATATCAGTAGCATTACTTATTCATATTGAATTGACTCATGTATGATTTACTTACCAATTATATACAAAGTGATTGTAATTATTGATTTCTTTCCATATATGATGTTACCATATATGTGATGTTATGAATGTATGCTTGTGTATGATTAAGTATGGTTTGGAAAGGAGAGGTGTCCTTTTGACACTTCTGTCCTTGGACTACTACGGGAATATTATGGGATGTTTCCGGAGATGCCCTCTGGATACCTTCCTAAACTGTTGGATGACATTTTTAGGACTGTCTAGTAGTGTTTGGCTAGGATGTCCCGTTATGTCAGACCCTAATCGGAGGGGTATTGAGACCGAACGACCCGTGGTAGCAATGGGGATTCATGGGCGCTCAAGACCGGTAACCAACCCGTGAGAGGACAGGAATCACATTGTGGGGGCCATTTATTGGTAGGGTTGCATATGGATAGACTTGGGCTCACGGGCGCTTAAGACCGGTAACCAACCCGTGAGAGGACGTGAGAGCTTCCCGTTTACCATATGTGGATCACCAATAGGGTTGATGAGTCCGTAGTCAGGGACTATGAGGACTCTAGTGTGAAGGATACCGGAAAGGATCGTCAAGGACGAGGAATGGACGTATCTAGATCTGACTTGATGTAACTAAGTAGAAGACTTGCATTTGGCTAGGCTTTACCCTGACATGCGCCAGTACTTAGACCAATGGTGATGTGAGAGAGTGGTGACCTATACCCCCAGCCATGGAATGTCCCAAGGGATGCCGGACCCATTACCAACTGATGATGAGTGATTGAGGCCTTCCTAAAGAAGTACGGTGCTATGACTTAAAGCATGTCTGCCAATAGAGACCAGCATATGTAGAGTTAGATTCATTCATTCATTGTTTGTCTCATACCATATTGCATTTATGTTTGTTCTGAAATCCTGCCATTTATGTTATTATGGATTTAACTGCCTTACTAAGTTTCTTTGAAACTCATTCCTTTATTGTACAATGTTTGTTAGACTATTCTACAGGTACTGAATATTATGACGGCCCCTATGAAGAAGCGCAAGGAGAAGAGGCATATCTCCAGGAAGGTGATTGCGGTTACAACAATTACACTGAAGATCCCGCGAGTGGTTTTGCTCCGTACGATGCTTAGTCCGACCATTGAGTGGAAGCGCCCTTGTGCTGTTTATGAGATTTATACTTATAGGGATGTTGTCTATAAAGTTGAGAACAATTTAGTTACCCATTGTACCTGCTCCTGGGATTAGATTCTGTCTTGCCTATTCTCTTTTAGAACTACTTTTCCGCTGGTTGTAGAGTGGGATTTTGCCTCACTTTACTTATCTGATTTAGACACTCTGACTATATCTGGTACTCTGATTTATATATATGATCCATTCTTTCCTTATTTGGATCTATGGTTTATCTTCCGCAGTTTTATTATTATTGTTCATGATTATGTTATTGTTTATGTGGGAGGTTGATTACTCGATACCTGATCTTCGGGCTGTGGATCACACTCTCGGGTATGCCAGATAGGGTACCGGCTGGGAGGATGTGACAATGCCTATTGTTGCTTGATAACTGTTGTTATAGACAAACTCAACCAAAGCTAGGTGTTCATCCCAATTACCACCCATATCCACCACACAAGATCTGAGCATGTCTTCCAATGTCTGAATTGTCCGCTCAGATTGTCCATCAGACTGTGGATGATGAGCTGTACTCAAGTTCAATTGGGTTCCCAAGGCCTTCTGCAAACTATTCCAAAACCTTGAGGTGAACCTAGGATCACGATCAGAAACAATACTCAATGGCACACCATGTAGGCGAACCACATTATCCACGTAAAGCCTTGCTAGCTTATCCAGAGTATGAGTGATCTTCATAGGAATGAAGTGGGCTGATTTGGTCAACCTATCAACAATCACCCACACAGTGTCATTGCCTTTACTTGTCCGAGGCAAGCTAGTCACAAAGTCCATAGAGATATCCTCCCACTTCCAACTAGGAATAGGAAGAGGTTGAAGTAATCCAGATGGGGGTTGTCGAACGGCTTTCACACGTTGGCAAGTCTCACACTTGGCAACAAAATCATCAACATCAGCCTTCAGACCAATCCACCAAAAATGTTCCTTCAAGTCCTTGTACATCTTGGTGCTTCCCGGGTGTATAGTAAAGACTGACTGGTGTGCTTCCTTCAATATTTCTTTCTTAATTTCTTCGTTTGCAGGCACGCACAGTCTTCCTCTAAACAATAAAGCACCATCCATGGATATACCAAAGTCGGGGTCCGACTCAGGATTCGAAGAAATCTTCTCAACTTTGATCAAAAGTTCTTGATCAGAACTCTGCAGAGCAACAATCTTATCTCTAAGACCAGATCTTGCCGTCATGGCAGAAAGAATAAAATCAGAATTTTCAAGGACAATTTCCAAATCAAAACTCTCAATAGAAGACCACAATGGTACACTCAAAGCATTCAAATCCAAAGTCTTCTTCTGGTTCTTCCTACTAAGAGCATCAGCAACAACGTTTGCCTTCCCAGGGTGATACTGAATATCACAATCATAATCAGAGACTAGTTCCAACCATCTCCTTTGTCTCATGTTCAACTCCTTTTGGGTGAAGAAGTATTTCAAACTCTTATGATCCGTGAAAATGGCAATCTTCTCACCGTAGAGGTAATGTCTCCAAATCTTCAAAGCAAAGACAACAGCGGCAAGTTCTAGATCGTGAGTGGGGTAATTCCGCTCATAATCTTTCAATTGCCGAGAAGCATAGGCTACGACCTTGCCATGTTGCATCAGTACACAACCCAATCCAATCTTTGACGCATCGGTATAAACTGTCATACCACCGGAACTATCAAGTATAGTCAAAACCGGGGCACTTGTCAATCTATCTTTCAACTCTTGGAAATTTTTCTCACAGGCATCAGACCAAACAAACTTTTCTTCTTTCCTGGTCAACTTAGTCATAGGAGCAGCCAACCGAGAAAAATTCTCAATAAACCTTCTGTAGTAACCCGCCAATCCAAGAAAACTTCTTATTTCCGTTACCGACTTCGGTCTTTCCCAATCAGCCACAGCTTGAACCTTTTCAGGATCGACACGAATACCTTCGGCTGAAACCACATGGCCAAGGAATACTACTCTCTTAAGCCATAAATCACACTTGCTAAACTTAGCGTACAACTTCTTTTCTCGCAACCTTTGCAAAGTGAAACTTAGATGACTCGCATGCTCTTCTTCGCTCTTCGAATAGATCAAGATGTCGTTGATGAATACAATCACAAACTTATCAAGCACATCGTGAAATACTCGGTTCATGAGGTCCATGAACACCGCAGGAGCATTGGTCAATCCGAAGGGCATGACCCTGAACTCGTAGTGACCATACCGTGTTCGGAAAGCTGTCTTGAAGATATCACTAGACTTCACTTTCAATTGGTGATATCCGGATCTTAAGTCAATCTTTGAGAACACCACTGCACCCTTTAACTGATCGAAGAGATCATCTATTCTGGGCAGCGGGTATCTATTCTTGATAGTCAGCTTATTCAACTCACGGTAGTCGATGCACAGGCGCATACTACCGTCTTTCTTCTTGACAAACAAGACCGGAGCTCCCCAAGGTGATACACTAGGTTGTACGAAACCTCTATCAATGAGCTCATTCAACTGATTTTGCAACTCTTTCAACTCAGTAGGAGCCATCCTATATGGAGCTTTAGATACCGGAGCGGCACCAGGGACGAGATCAATAGAAAACTCGACATCCCTGTCTGGAGGCACTCCCGATAGATCATCAGGGAAGACATCAACAAAGTCACAGACAACCCTAACTTCATCGACTCTTTTCTCCACTTTACCCTTGCCTTCTGATGAAGCATCATCCACTAGGGCATAGACTTGCATCAGTGCAGACAGCACCTTCTTACAAACCCTTCTCTTCTCACCATGAAATTCTAAGACCGGACTTCCACAAATATGGAATTGAATCTTCTTTGAGGAACAAAGAAACACAGCTTTGTGGGCTGTTAACCAATCAATTCCCAAAATAACATCGAAGTCCTTCATATCAAGAATTACAAAATTGGCTTCCAAGTTCTTCTCACCAATCAACACAGGACATTTAGATAACCCCTTATCTAGTTTCACAACAGGACCAGTAGGTGTACTAATCAATAAACAACTAGACAACTTCTCAGGGATTAGGTCAGTCTTCTTGATGAATGCAGATGACATGAACAAATGAGATGCACCCGTATCAAATAAGACAAATGCAGAAATAGAAGCAACTAACAATGTACCTGTAATCACTTCATGGCTTGGATCCCGCTCAAAGACTGGAAATACTGAAAACTCTACCGAGGGAGGAGCAGGAGCACTCTTCACCACCGGAGCAGTCGTCGGACGGGCCGCTTCGGACAGGCACGAGCGAAATGACCAGCTTGCTTGCAGTAAAAGCAAACAGGATTGCTGGGTCCAACTGGGGTAGCTGCAACAGAGGGCTTCTGAACAAAAGGCCTAGCACTTGCACTCACTGGTGGTCGGTTTCCGCCATACTGTCTAAACTGGTCGGGCTGCTGAAAACCCGAGTTCTGACCTACACTCTTAGGCTGAAAGGTAGGAGTGGGGTAGGGTGTAGGTCTCACAAAATGCCGATCATTACGATCCACCAACCCAGGGTTCCTTGGCTGCCAGGGCTTTTGCACACGTGCACTTTCCTTCTCTGTTTCTTCCAATTTCTTCGAGTTCTGCACCACTTGAGCATAGCTCACTATAGGCTGGACTGTGAGGTAAGCTTTAATGGCAGGGCGCAGTCCTTTGAAGAACTTCTTCGCTTTGGCGAGATCGACCTTCAGAGAATCTGGAGCAAAGAAATGAAGCTCCTCAAACTTCTGTTGGTACTCCAACACAGACAGAGATCCTTGTGTGAGAACCATAAACTCAGCTTCCTTCGCATCCTTCACCGCCTCGGGGAAATAATTCATACAAAAAGCCTCATTTCCACATTCCAACTTCATTCTATCCTCTTCCAAAGGTGAGAGAGCTCTAGGGAAAGTCTCCAAAGGTTCTCACAAGTGTTCTTGAGGTGTTTTGGTGCTTCAACAACAACACATCAACACACAATCATCACAAACAAGGTAAATCTCTCATTCTTTCTTCCATTTTCATCTTCTCATGCTTGCATTTCAATCAAAACCATGCTTAGCTTGTATCCAATGCTAGAAATTATGCTTAGGAATACTTAGAAACATATTCCCTAGGTTTTAAATACAATGCCATGCATAGACAACAAGTTCTAACATATTGGTGTTCATCTCGCAACGTTTTCATACCGAAATCGTTATCTTTAGAAAATTTTCGTTTTCTCTCAAACCGCTTGAAATTTTCGCACGAAATCAAATGCTACATGCTCAAGATGATATTGTAGATAGGTCCATAAAATTTGATTTAACCAATTTCAACTTTTCAAAAATCCAATTTTGACCTAAATTGCAAAATCCCCAAATTTTCCTTCTTGCTGAATTTTTCGCTTTAATTCAAGTTTTCGATCGATTTTCTTCAAATAAACTTCATAGACATGAAATTCCAAGTATTGCGCACATGCTAGTATGTTCAAATCAAATTTCCCCCAAATTTGAAATTTTCCGAAAAATTACGAAAATACCCTTTTGGCTCAAATCTTAAAGTAGCACTAACTGGAAATGTCTCTTGTCTCTTTCACAGATACACACTATGCAGAGGGGAGGGCGAGGACGAGGTAGAGGTTGTGGTCGCATTGTAGGGGCACTTAGGGGCAGAGGTCAGGTTCCTTCAGAGCCTAGACAGGAGGTTCGGAGACCGGACATGTTCAACACACCTCAGGCCGAGTTTTTGTACGAGGCCTACTTTAGTTACTGTAACATCAAGTTGGGACGTCTACTTCACCTACGCCAGCTCAGAGTCTTTAGGATTCGGCAGAGATTCGACACGTTGCAGTGGACTCATCTCTTCACCGAGGATCTGCCGATATACCCGGAGCTAGTGAGGTTGTTCTTCAGCAACCTAACCTACACAGAGGAGGCTCGAGGTCAAGGACATCCACTTAGACTTGTCCTAAGGAGCAGGATCTTCCGGACTCAGATTCGCTTTTCCACCCGAGCACAGGCTGAGATCTTGCAGGTTCCTTACTATCCACAGCAGGTGTGTGTGGATACCCGCAGGAGCAGATTTGGACAGCCATCTGATGTCGTACGAGCTTCGCGAGATATGCTCTACGCTATGGGATAGTCGTCGATGCTTCACTCCGTGGACCAGCGGACGGATGACGGATTCTGCACGGATTATCGGTCGCATAGTCGGCCGAAACATTATGCCGAAGGCCGGACATCACCATCGGGTCACGGTGATGGAGGCCTTAGTCATCTACCGCATCTACATGGGCTTCGAGATCGATCTCTCCTACATCATTCAGCGGGTCATGCTGGACTTGGTTCTGCGGCCTAGCATGCGGAACCTTTGCTATGGGAGGCTACCGACCTTGATCTTTCGGCATTTCGGGGTGAGTTTCGAAGATACACCGGTGGACACCGGTTCACGGGGATACTCTATCGGGACTCGGACCATTCGTCGATGAGACTGCAGCGCTCGAGAGATCTCCCGGTCCGGAGGGTGAGGATGATGAGGAGTCGAGGGATGAGGATCAGGAGTCGGAGGATGGAGGAGAGGATATCGGTCCCGATAGTGATGATCGGGCCGGAGATGATACGAGATATGCACGAGGCCGAGCCGGTGCATCACGGGTTTCCTTCATCACACTTCGAGGCGGTGGCCCTTCTCATGCGTTCCGGAGACTTCAGATCTTGGGGCACGAGATGAGATCGATGACTTCCATGCTAGAGAGGATGGAGGTCGACAGAGCAGAGCAGATGTATGAGAGGATGGAGTCACGACAGGATAGGATAGAGCATCGGGTGACTCGGCTAGCGGAGGAGTTCGGAGCATACGAGAGATCGAGAAGATCACCTAGATAGACTGTACCCTAGGATTTTCATTTATGCATTTCAGATGTAATCGTTGTAAAAGCTTTTGAAATTAATGAAGTTCATTTTGTTTCACTTAATTATTGTATATTATGCACCTTTCTTTTCTTTGCATTAGTGACATTTGTTTAAGTATAATTATGGTATGTTATTCGGAAATGTTCTGTTATGCTTCATAGGTTAAGTTTCTAATCCAAGTGTTCTATTATTCACTTCTAAGAGTAGAAGAGTCATTTCAGATCAATGACTCAAGAATGTTCAGTTATTGTCTTTTGTGGTTAGGATTTCCTCGAACCTTGGGCTCTGATACCAATCTGTCACATCCTCCCAGATTCTGGAGTTGCTGTACTCATTGGTCGAGTGGATTGGTCGACTGGTTCAGTCGACCAATCAGTCGACCAATGCAGACAGTAGCCTATAAAATCAGAGTTTTGAGATATAAAATCCGAATTTGGTGGTTCAAAAGGGTACTAATCAAGGGGTAAACTACATTAGTAGTATCCTAACATATAGGGGATCTCAAAACACTAATCAAATCAAGTCATCAAGATACAAATTAGGAAACAAAAAGTTACCATAATTAGATCAATCATGGTTCTTGAAGAATTCAAGATAGAAATCAAAGACAAGAACAATAGGAGAATGGATCATTGATTCAGGTAAAGGTATCATGAAAAGCATACTTAGATCTTCAAGAAAATAGACCTAAGAGCATAAATCTAAATAAGGAAACAAAACCTACCATATATGTAACTATCATGATTTATGAAGAAAACATGGTATGGTAGAAGAGAAACAACTAGAGATTGATAGATCATGGATCATGAAAAGAAAACACAGCAATTGACTACTAACATGATCAATATAGTAGATCTAAGGAGATCAGAATTCAAATCAAAAGATAAACAAAGACTAGATCATGGTTTGATCATGATTCCTTCAAAAGCTTGCAATGATCATGGTTAAGATCATTGCATTAGCCATTAATCCTTAGGAAAATCATGAGAGACAAGTCCAGAGATGTTTGCAACAGAGAATGCAGCATCTCCTCTACTGTCTCAACTCAAAAAGGAAAGAAAAACAGAGATGGAGGAGAAGAAGAGAGTGTAGACATACCTTTGATGCAAAAGGAAGAGTTTTGACGAAGATCCGTCAAGAAAATCACCAAGGATGCAAGGGAGATGACTTGCAGAGGTCTTTGGTTCGTTCCAAAGAGTTTGGAGGCAGAAAATACGAAGTAGACTCAAGATTGGACTTAAATAGAGCAAGCAAGACCTAATTGCCAAAGACAGCACTCATTGGTCGAGTGGATTGGTCGATTGGTCCAGTCGACCAATCAGTCGACCAATGCAGACAGCAATTCCAAAACAGGGAATTGAAGACCCAGATCAAATCCAATCCTAAAGGGGTTTTGCACACATATCAAGTGACTTACCTAATAGGTAGAAATGCCTTCAAACCATGATAGAGAGCACTCCAAGTCCATCAACTAATCCGATCTTCATCAAGATTCAGTTTCCATAAATAGAACTTCATCATCAACTCTCATGGATTCAAAGCCAGACACCAAGTCCTCCACTGGGATGGCCCAAAGCTGACTTCTTACTTTACTTCGGGTCACTGGACCTACAAATAACAAGGTTTCCGGGTCAAGGTTAGGGCTGGGTTTTACAAATAGTATCGACCAAAACAAATTCCAGGACAGCAAGCTGGCTTTTTGGATTCTTGCCCAGATTTGATCTTCCGGGTCTCGGATTGACATGAAACTTGGAGGATAGACTAAGCACAACATGGGGAAGCTAATTATCAAGAAACTTTCATAATCCAATGGTCCATTTGGAAATCCCCAAATTGACATATTAAGGTTAAGAGTTGTAGATCATGGCATTGGCTATATCTCAATGCAAATTAGGGGAAAACATGGGGGATTAGGTAGGGAATCGTTTAGAAGTAACATGGAGCACATATGCAAGGTATAGATTAGGTTAATCATGAGCTTCATCTCAGTTTTGATAAATAAAGCAAGTTGGTAAGCAATAAATCATGGAAATGTGTAGTCAATGATCATGAGGCGAATCAATCATAGTCATATTGGTGAAAACATCATTGTATGGGGTTTAGAAGGTTCATGGCAAGGTGTATGCAAGGTTGCAGCACCTTGGCCATGGTCCCAACAGTAAAATAGAGAAAAGATGAGTGAGAAAGTGATTAGGAGAGAGAGTCATACCTTTAAAGTGGAACAAGAAAGTAGGAATGAGTGGTTGGCAATGATTGATGAAGAAGATGCTTCACCACTACCAAGGAGGAGTTCTTGGGAGGCTCTCTCACGTTCCCAAATGTTAAAAACGCGAGAATAGGGCTCCAGTCTCGAGGAATAAATAAATAGAAAAGAATATTCCAAGAATCTTTAAATCTGGGCTCAGCAGACTTGTTGGTCGATACCTTTGGTCCATGGTATCGACCAATAGTATCGACCAAAACAATCTCTGCAGAATTTTACAGAATAGTTCAGCAACTTTAGGTGCGGACTTGGAGGGCTATACAAGGTCAAATTGCATGGGGTTTTCTCCTACAGTTCACTCAAGAGGTCTAGTTTTAGGGAGTACCTTCGGATTATGCACAGGAGTCCATTTGCTATATCAACTGTCTCGCTCTTCATCAGTGCGCAGATTCTAACTTAACACTGGTAATGTGCTCAAGGAAGGAGCAGCATCATCAATGTCCATAAATAGAATCCCGACATTACGTCATCGACCAGTAGGGCCCATAAGTCCCTTCTACCACTACTTCGGGTCTTCGGACCTACAAACATAACAATGACCGGGTCGGGTCAAGGTTAGGTAAAAGCTGGATTTTACATTCTTCCCCCTTAAAAGAATTTCGTCCTCAAAATTGAAAGCGTACCTGTGCTCCCAAAAAGATGAGGAAACTTCTCCTTCATTTCTTCTTCCTTTTCCCATGAAGCTTCTTCCGGGGTATGGTTCTTCCACCGAATCTTCACCAAAGGGATGGTGCGATTCCGCAACTGCTTGTCCTTTTTATCTAGGATTTCAGCTGGTCCTTCATCGTAAGAAAGATCAGCACTAAGTCCTTCGGGTGCTTGCTGTAGTATGTGTTCCAGGTTCTCTATGTACTTCTGAAGCATCGAAACATGGAACACATTGTGAACTCCAGCAAGAGATGGAGGCAAGGCCAAGCGATAAGCAACAGGTCCAACCCTTTCCAAGATTTCAAAAGGTCCGATGAAGCGGGTGCTAAGCTTTCCTCTCACATTGAATCTCATCACTCCTTTCATAGGTGATACTTTAAGGAAAACTTTCTCTCCAATAGGAAACTCCAGATCGGTCCTTCTCTTGTCGGCATAGGATTTCTGTCTTGACTGAGCAGACTTAATCCTTTCTCTAATCATGTCGACCATAGCACTTGTAGCTTCAATCATTTCTAGGCCTAAGACTTTTCTTTCACCTGTCTCAGTCCAATACAAAGGCGTTCTACAAGTGTTACCGTACAAAGCTTTAAAAGGGGCCATGCCTATTGCTGATTGATAACTGTTGTTATAGGCAAACTCCACTAAAGCTAAGTGTTCATCCCAATTTCCACCCATATCCACCACACAAGATCTAAGCATATCTTCTAAAATTTGAATCGTCTGCTCAGATTGTCCATCGGACCGAGGATGATGAGCTGTACTCGAGTTTAATTGGGTTCCCAAGGCTTTCCGCAATCCATTCCAAAACCTTGAGGTGAACCTAGGATCACGGTCGACACAATACTCACCGGCACACCGTGTAGACGAACCACGTTGTCCACATAGAGTCTAGCTAGCTTGTCCAAAGTGTAGGTGATCTTCATAGGTATGAAATGGGCTGATTTAGTCAACCTATCTACAACCACCCACACAGTGTCATTTCCTTTACTTGTCCGCGGCAAGCTAGTCACGAAGTCCATGGATATATCTTCCCACTTCCAACTAGGAACGGGAAGGGGCTGGAGCAATCCGGACGGAGGTTGGCGAACGGCTTTAACACGCTGACAAGTCTCGCACTTGGCAACAAAGTCTTCAACATCCGCTTTCAAGCTATTCCACCAAAAATGTTCCCTTAAGTCTTTATACATTTTGGTACCCCCAGGGTGTATTGTAAAGATCGACTGGTGTGCTTCTTTCAATATTTCCTTCTTGATTTCATCAACAGCAGGCACACAGAGTCTACCTCTAAACAATAAGGCACCATCTAAAGATGTACTAAAAGCAGGGTCCATCTCTGAATTCATGGCAACCTTCCCAATGTTCTCTCTCAGTTCAGGGTCAGAACTTTGCAAAGCGACGATCCGGTCTCTAAGGGTGGATCTTGCCGTCATGGCAAAAAGAATACAATCCGAACCCTCAGGATCCACTTCTAAGCCAAACCTTTCCATTGACAACAACAAAGGTCGACTCAAAGCACACAAGTTCAAATCCTTCTTTTGACTCTTCCTACTAAGAGCATCCGCAACTACATTTGCTTTACCTGGGTGATATTGGATGTCACAATCATAGTCAGAAACCAACTCCAGCCATCTTCTTTGTCTCATATTCAGCTCTTTCTGGGTGAAGAAGTATTTCAAACTCTTATGATCTGTGAAGATAGCGATCTTCTCACCGTATAGGTAATGTCTCCAAATCTTTAAAGCAAAAACAACGGCGGCAAGCTCTAAGTCGTGAGTGGGATAATTCCGTTCATAGTCTTTCAATCGCCGAGAAGCATAAGCCACAACTTTGTCGTGTTGCATCAACACGCAACCCAATCCGATCATGGAAGCATCGGTGTAGACTGTCAATCCACCGGAACTATCAGGTATAGTTAAAATCGGGGCGCTTGTCAATCTAACCTTCAGCTCCTCAAAATTCCTCTCGCAAGACTCGGTCCAAACGAACTTCTCTTCCTTTCTAGTTAGCTTAGTCATAGGGGCAGCCAACCTAGAAAAATTCTCGATAAATCTCCGATAGTATCCTGCCAATCCAAGGAAACTTCTTATCTCGGTCATGGTCTTCGGTCTTTCCCAATCGGTAACGGTTTGCACTTTTTCCGGGTCGACACGAATACCTTCGGCTGAAACAACATGGCCAAGAAACACTACCCTTGAGAGCCAAAAGTCACACTTGCTAAACTTAGCATAGAGTTTCTTTTCTCTCAACCTTTGCAAAGTGAAGTTCAGATGTTCCGCATGCTCTTCCTCATTCTTCGAGTATATCAAGATGTCATCAATGAATACGATCACAAACTTATCGAGCACATCATGAAATACCCGGTTCATGAGGTCCATGAACACGGCAGGAGCATTTGTTAAGCCAAATGGCATAACTTTGAATTCATAGTGTCCATACCTTGTTCGGAACGCCGTCTTAAAGATATCACTTGACTTCACTTTCAACTAGTGATACCCTGATCTCAAGTCAATCTTCGAGAATACAGACGCACCTTTCAACTAGTCAAACAGGTCATCAATCCGAGGCAACGGGTATCTATTCTTGATCGTTAACTTGTTCAACTCTCGGTAGTCAATGCATAGACGCATACTACCATCCTTCTTCTTAACGAACAAAACCGGAGCTCCCCAGGGTGACACACTTGGCTGCACAAAACCTCTATCCAGGAGTTCATTCAGCTGAGTTTGCAACTCCTCTAGCTCGGTAGGCGCCATCTTGTAAGGAGCCTTAGACACCGGAGACGCTCCAGGAGTTAAGTCTATGGAGAACTCAACCTCTCTATCAGGGGGTAGTCCTGATAAATCGTCTGGAAACACATCAGCAAAGTTACAAACGACACTGACATTTTCAGGTCTCTTCTTTTCCTTAACCTTGCTTCCAAATGAAGCATCTTCTATCAGGGAGTGGACTTGCATTAAAGCGGTCAAAGTCTTCTTGCTCACTCTTCCCTTCCTTCCTTGGAACTCCAAAACTGAATTCCCCTCCAATCGGAATTGGATCTTCTTTGAAGAGCACAAGATCACAGCGTTGTAGGATGTCAACCAATCAATTCCCAAGATTACGTCGAAATCTCTCATATCGAACAATACCAACCTTGCCTTCAAGTTCAAACCACAAACACAAACAGGGCATTCCTCTAACACTTTATCTAGTTTAACAGCAGACCCAACAGGGGTACAAATTGACAAATAACTAGACAAACATCTAGGTGTTAGGTTAGTCTTCACAGCAAAAGTAGATGAAATGAATGAATGAGATGCACCCGTATCAAACAATACAAATGCTGGTAAAGAAGCGACTAACAATGTACCTGTAACAACATCATGACAAGCTTCTTGGTCAGTACCAGATATACTGAAGACTCTGCCAGCAGGAGGAGCAGGGACACTCTTCTGAACAGGAGCACCGGGCTGAACAGACTTCTTGGGGCAGAGGCGGGCAAAATGGTCGGGCTGTTTACAAAAGAAGCAAACATTATCCTTCGGTCCAACAGAGGTAGTTGCCACTGGAGGTCTCTGAAATGCAGGCATGGGGTATACCATTCCGGGTTGAGAAGGTTGAACAATTCCTGCAGGTCGGGTCCCACTAGTCTGGCCATACTGGCCTACATGAGCAGCACTGGGACTCAGCCCAACACTACGGGGCTGATAGGTGGGAGTGGGGTACGGTGCAGGCCTCACAAAACGACGGTAAGTACGATCAACAAATCCAAAAGGTCTGGATTGCCAAGGTTTCTGTGCTCGCACATTCTCCTTCTCAGATTCCTCAATTTTCTTCGCATTCTCCACGGCCTGAGCATAGTCTCCAAGAGGTAAGGCAGTGAGGTGGACTTTGATCGAAGGTCGCAGCCCTTTGAAAAATTTCTTCGCCTTGGCAACATCGGAACTCAAAGAATCAGGAGCGAAGAAAAAGAGTTCTTCAAACTTCTGCTGGTATTCCAGCACAGAAAGGGTACCTTGCACCAATGCCATAAATTCTGCCTCCTTGGCATCCTTTATCGACTCAGGGAAATAGTTTCTACAAAATGCTTCCTTGAACAACTCCCAAGTAACCACACCAGCATGAAGGTTCTCGAGAATAGGCCTGGTGGAGGTCCACCATGCATCAGCTTCATGTTGGAGCTTCTGTTCTGCAAACAACACCTTTTGATTATCTGAACACTGCAGGTGTCTAAATGCCTTTTCCAATTCTCTCAACCATCTATTAGGAAAGAGGGTGTCCTTGGTCATTCCGGTAAAAGATGGTACTTGAAGTTTAAGAAAACTTTCCATCAGCTTGGTATGCAGGATCTCAGTGGACCTCTCCACATACGGAGCTGCACGGCCAGGGTTTCTTGAACCACTTGCTCGGTTCTCTTCTCGCATAGCCAAAAATCCGGTCATCATTTGATTGAACTGTGCCGCTTGTTACTGCATCATGTTGGTCATAATGCTAGCTATGTCTCTGAAGCTTCCGATTTCAAGAGCATCGGGAACTCCATTAGGGGCGGGGTGCTCTCCTTGTCTTTGCTGGTCCGGGGTCCCAGCAGGCACATCTTCAACTCCGGAATTATCAGAACCAATCAAACGATTCCTCAGAAGCACCATTCTGCAAACATCGGAAATTTACAACATCGAAAATTAACTTGTCAAAACCACTTGATCAATAGAATAGAATGCCCAAATCATGCTTAAAATCATCAGCATAGCAAGATTATAGTCCAACATTGACAAGAAACAAATCACAAATCAGATTTCCACAAAAGCCCAAAAGCAGAAATTTTTCCCTATTGGTCGATACATTTGGTCGATGGCATCGACCAATAGTATCGACCAATAAACATTCCGAGCGAAAAAAGCAGAATATATGGCCCACTCGTTTCATTTCAAAACACTTCCTTTTCAGACTTGGCTCTGGGGAAAACTTCTTCTTAAGGTCTCTAAGGGTTTTAGGGGTGATTTGAGGCTTCCAACACTCTTGCAAGCTTGCATTGATCAACAACACAAGTGAGTCTCATTCTCTTCTTCTCTCTTCTTGCGTTTCCATTTACCAAGATATGATTTTCTTCAAAACTGCAAAATGGTTGATGCTAATGGTTAGAATCATGCCTAGGGACGTTTAGAAACATGCTCCCACCATTTTACAAGCCAAACTAAGCATGAAACACAAGATTTCACATTCTTAGGATTCAAAAATCACTATTCATCTCAATATTCCAAACTTTGCAATTACTTGCCTCATTTTTAAACCAAAATGAATTTTGACATGAAACTAAGTCCCACATGACTAAGTTACCATGGGGAAGGTGTTCCCACATTCGGTTTGCCGAAATTCCAACTTTTGAAAAATCACAAACATAGCCTAAAGAGGGATTTTTCCTTCATCTTTCTTGATGAATTTTCACTTCTACATGGCCAAGATGTTAGATTTTCACCAAACGAAACATCCCAGCATGTTTATCCAAGTCTTATGCACATGCTAGTATGTTCGAATTGCATTTTCGCAACAATTTCAAATTTTCAAAAAATTACAAAAATGCCCTTCATCTAACAAATGACCAAGGGAACTAATCAAAATGAAATTTCTTTCTTGTCTCCGCAGGTTCATCATGCCCAGAGGAGGACAGAGGGCTGACAGTGGTATAGGACATGCTCCACGACAGGAGGTGACCGAGGAGGACCTCTTCATATCACCTCAGGCGAGTTCCCTGTTCGAGCACTACTTCTATGACATACCGATCGAGTACGGGCGGTTGGTAGTCTTAGATGAGCTAGAGACCTTTCGCATACAGGAGAGGTTAGAGGCGATGGGATGGTTATCCTTGTACACCACGCCATATCCAGTCTACCCAGAGCTTGTCAGGTACTTTTATAGTAACCTGACCTACCGATTCGAGGATGACCCGCGAGATGGTCCTCGGATTGTCATCTATTCCGTGGTCAGAGGCATTGAGATCATGTTCACTACCAGCGAGTTGGCTGGGATCTTGGGAGTGCCGTCTGTACCAGACTTTCGCTTGTGGAATCCTCCTCTCACTGACATTCTGGAGGGTCTCATTCCATACGAGACACACGAGATATGCAAGACTCTGTGGGACGATGAGAACTACTTCATGCCCAGGAGTGGCACTGCTATGTTACCATCTGCCCGAGTCATCGCTCGCTTTGTCGGGCGAAACATTATTCCAAAGGCAGCATCACAGTAGGGTGACGATCATGGAGGCACTAGTCATCTATTGCATTTATACTGGCGTGCAGATAGACTTGGCTCACATCATGCAGCATATCCTGATAGACCGAGTTGAGTTTCTTGGGGTCAGGAACTTAGCTTTCGGCCGGGTCTTGAGACGCATCTTCCAGTACTTCCAGGTGGATTTAGAGGACGCACTGATGATTCCTGATATAGAGATAGGTGAGGACCTCTGTGCATGGTCGATCAAGAAAATGGGGCTTGGTAATGCGGTTAGATCAGAGGATGAGGCCGACATCGATGGGGATGCCGAGGATGACGATGTAGATGAGCATGGAGACGATGATGGTCAGGGTGACGCTCCAGTTCAGGATGATGATCAGGGGCATGAGGAGATTCCCGCTCCACGATTCTCCGAGGATGGAGGTCCGTCTCACCAGACTTCTGAGGCTCCAGGTGTGACTTCTCATCAGTCTTCGATTTATTCCATACTCGAGAGGATCGAGGCTCGACAGATGAGGATGGAGACATACATGCACACTTTAGGTGAGAGGATTACACGGCTAGAGGATGAGTTCAGATCGAGGAGGGATCAGACAGATCGTCGGAGTAGATCACCTAGATAGATAGCATTAGGAGTTTTCCTTCTTATGATTCCCAGATGTACTTTCCTTCAGACTTGTAAAAATTTTCTTATGTGATTAATGAGATCAAGTTGTTTTGCTTATATTATTGTGTCTTATTCCATAATTAGTTAAGTTTCATTTATTCAGTTACTAATCTCGGTTACCTATTATTCAGCTCTAAGAATAGTTGAGTTACCCTTTTGATCGGTAACTTGGAATGTTCCATCATCACTTCCGTGGTTAGGGTCTTACTGAACCTGGGGCTTTGATACCACTCTGTCACATCCACCCAACCGGTACCCTATCTGGCATACCCGGGATGTGATCCACAGCCCCGAAGATCCATAGTTCAGGGACCACATAATCCACATCGACGATAATACAATCATGAACAGATAATAATCATAAACTAACAATGAATGATCATGGAATTCAGAAATAAGATATCAGACATAATCAGAGTGCAGAAATAAATATCAAATCAGATAAATTAAGAAGGTAGTGGGCGGAATCCACTCCTTCACCAAACGGAAGTGAGGTCAAAATTTAGTTAAGTACAAGTCTCAAGTTATAAAGGTAAGTTAAAGTTATTACAATTCTTCTAAGTATACTGTCACAAAAGAAGAGGTAACTACTCATAAGTCTCCTCCACAATAAATATATCTTCTTCAAAGTTGAGGACCATGGAGACCCAACATGACTGCTCCCATACAACTCCGGGCTAACCCTGGTATGCCTAGTGATCTTCTTCGGTATGGTCACCAAAGTCTTCAACGTAGCCAGCCTCCGGATGGTAGTATGAGGTATCCGGGTCCGCCTCAGGGAGGGTGCCATCAGAGTAATCACCTGTAGAATAGCCTAACAAAATATTGCAACAGAAAAGGAATGAGTTCAAGAGAACTCAGCAAGGAAGTTATTCCACCACACATAAACCACAAGATAATCATAAAATGATGCAGATGATATGAGGAATATAATGCAATATGATTTTATTCTAAGTATGCTGGTCATCTATGGTAGACATGCTTTAAGTCATAGCACCATACTTCTTTAGGTAGTCTCAGTCACTCATCACCGGGGGGAATTGGGTCCTGCATCCCTCTCGGACAAATCCATGGTTGGGGGTTTCAGTCACCGCTCTCTCACATCACCGTTTGGTCTAAGTATTGGCGCATGTCAAGGTATAGCCTAGCCCAATGCAAGTCATCTACTTAATCATATCATGCCAGTTCCAGATACTTCCATTCCTCCCCTCTCGGGATCCTTTCCGGTATCCTTCACACTAGAGTCACGGATATTACTCACCGGACTCATCAACCCTATTGGTCATCCACAACTGGTAAACGGGAAGCTCTCACGTCCCTCTCACGAATCATTTCACCGGTCTTGAGTGCCCATGAGCCCAAGTCTAACCATTTGTAACTCTACCAATAAATGGCCCCTTTCAGATAACCGTAATGCAATTTATGTCCTCTCACGGAGTGGACACCGGTTTTGAGCGCCCACAAATCCACACTACTACCATGGGTTGTTCGGTCTCAATGCCCTTCCGAATCGGGTTTGATATGATAGGGACATCCTAGCCATACATCTAGACAAGTCCTATGCATGTCGTTCAATAACCCAGAAAGCGTCAATGGACACCTTCGGAGAATTTCCATACTATTCCCTCCGATGTCCAAGGACAAAAGCACCAGTAGGGTACCCCTCAATCCCGAGTTATACTTAAGCAATCACATGCCCAAGTTCATCATATCAGTTCACAAGATACAACGTCATAATAAACATTCAATTCATGACATTGACATAAGTCATCATATATTGAAATTGATAAACATGATAAAACATTGAAGTAATATAATGTAAACACAAAGCTACTGTTGAAAGACATATGTAGCAAGTCTAACATGATAAGAATATGAAATAGAAACTATATTTACTAGGTTAGGAATACCAAGTCAAGATTTCCATATCCTAGGTAATTACATCGATAACTATCCTTACCTTGAATCGGAGAAGAGAATGGTCCAAGATCACAAGCAAGTGGCCCAAATAGTCTTAAAGTCCTAAACAAGCATATATGAAAGGTTAGAGAAGAAATCAAAACAATCGGAGATCAAACGAATCAGAACTAGGCAAAAGTTGTTGACAAGAACTCTATTGGTCGATACATTTGGTCGATAGTATCGACCAATAGTATCGACCAAAACAAATTCCAGAACAGCAAGTCGGCTTTTGGATTCTTGCCCGGATTTGGTCTTCCGGTCTCGGATTGACATGAAACTTGGAGGATAGACTAAGCACAACATGGGGAAGCTAATTATCAAGAAACTTTCATAATCCAATGGTCCATTTGGAAATCCCCAAATTGACATATTAAGGTTAAGAGTTGTAGATCATGGCATTGGCTATATCTCAATGCAAATTAGGGGAAAACATGGGGGATTAGGTAGGGAATCGTTTAGAAGTAACATGGAGCACATATGCAAGGTATAGATTAGGTTAATCATGAGCTTCATCTCAGTTTTGATAAATAAAGCAAGTTGGTAAGCAATAAATCATGGAAATGTGTAGTCAATGATCATGAGGCGAATCAATCATAGTCATATCGGTGAAAACATCATTGTATGGGGTTTAGAAGGTTCATGGCAAGGTGTATGCAAGGTTGCAGCACCTTGGCCATGGTCCCAACAGTAAAATAGAGAAAAGATGAGTGAGAAAGTGATTAGGAGAGAGAGTCATACCTTTGAAGTTGAACAAGAAAGTAGGAATGAGTGGTTGGCAATGATTAATGAAGAAGATGCTTCACCACTACCAAGGAGGAGTTCTTGGGAGGCTCTCTCACGTTCCCAAATGTTAAAAACGCGAGAATAGGGCTCCAGTCTCGAGGAATAAATAAATAGAAAAGAATATTCCAAGAATCTTTAAATCTGGGCTCAGCAGACTTGTTGGTCGATACCTTTTGTCCATGGTATCGACCAATAGTATCGACCAAAACAATCTCTGCAGAATTTTACAGAATAGTTCAGCAACTTTAGGTGCGGACTTGGAGGGCTATACAAGGTCAAATTGCATGGGGTTTTCTCCTACAGTTCACTCAAGAGGTCTAGTTTTAGGGAGTACCTTCGGATTATGCACAGGAGTCCGTTTGCTACTTCAACTGTCTCGCTCTTCATCAGTGCGCAGATTCTAACTTAACACTGGTAATGTGCTCAAGGAAGGAGCAGAATCATCAATGTCCATAAACTAGAATCCCGACATTACGTCATCGACCAGTAGGGCCCATAAGTCCCTCCTACCACCACTTTGGGTCTTCGGACCTACAAACATAACAATGACCGGGTCGGGTCAAGGTTAGGTAAAAGCTGGATTTTACACGTAGAGAGAGGCGGAAACTCACTCCACAGATACAGCGGAACGTAGTATGTAAGTCTAAAAGGAATTACAACTGAAACAAAAGAAAATAAGAAAGACAAACGAAACTTAAGAGTTTTCTATCCTATAGATGACATCTTCAAAATAGTGGACTTCGTTAGTCCAACATAGATGTTCCAATTCCACGTTGTCTCTAATCGAAGTACGCAATGTGATCGCTTGCAGGATCATCAGTGTAATCTTGATTGTCGCCAACACCTTGCGTGTAGTACGCTTCATCGGCTTGCACTTCATCGTACTGTCCTTTAGAGTAGTTAGTACCTGTAGAATAATCTAACAAAACATTGTACAAAAAGGAATGAGTTTCGAAAGAAACTCAATAAGGCAAGTTAACTCATAACAGCATAAATAACATATATCAGAACATAACAAGATGCAATGCAGTATGAAACAGATAATGTATGTATGCATCTAAACTCTATGTATGTTGGTCTCTATTGGCAGACATGCTTTAAGTCATAGCACCGTACTTCTTTGGGAAGGTCTCAGTTCACTTGGCTCCGGTTGGTAGTGGGTCCTTCATCTCTCGGGACAATCCATGGCTGGGGGTTAAGCCACTGCTCTCTCACATCACCATTGGTCTAAGTACTGGCGCATGTCAGGGTAAAGCCTAGCCCAATGCAAGTCATCTACTCAGTTACATCAACTCAGATCCAGATATTTCCATTCCTCCCCTCTCGGGATCTTTTCTGGTATCCTTCACACTAGAGTCAGCGTATCCGACTCTCTCAAATACGGACTCATCAACCCAATTGGTTATCCACATATGGTAAACGGGAAGCTCTCATGTCCTCTCACGAATATAACTCACCGGTCTCGAGCGCCCATGAGCCCAAGTCTAATCATATGCAACCCTCCAATAAATGGCCCCCACAATATGATTCCCGTCCTCTCACGGGTTGGTTACCGGTCTTGAGCGCCTGTGAATCACACTGCTACCACGGGTCGTTCGGTCTCAATACCCTTCCGATTTGGGTCTGATATAACGGGGACATCCTAGCCAAACACTGCTAGACAGCCCTAGGTATGACAACCAATGATTCGGGAAAGCGTCGATGGGCATCTTTGGAGAACATCCCATACTATTCCCTCCGATGTCCAAGGACAGGAGCGTCAAAAGGACACTTCCCAATTCCAAACCATACCTAGTCAAACACATTCTCAGATCAATCATGACATACACAGTCAACACTTCATCATATAAAAGAGAATATAAAATCATGATCTAATCATTAAACAATATAGTAATAAGCAATTCATATAAGCTTGAATAATAAAAAAAAAAGAATACATAAACAAGTGCTACTGTACTTACAGTAGTATATCAAAAGTATAAAGTACAAGAACAGTAGTCAAACTCATAGTTTCATAAAGTAGAAACCAGAGAGTATGCGATCTATGTTATTATGAAATAACTGTCCTTACCTTGATTATCACCGAAGATAATCCAAAGAACAAAGAGAGAGACTCCAAACTTAGCAAATAAACTCCTAACAATCATAGATACAACATTAGGAAAGATACCTAAAAGATCAAAGAGCAAACGAATCAAACAGAGCGAAAATTGAAGCTACTGACATCATTGGTCGAGTGCTTGGTAGACTGGCCCAGTGACCAAGCAAGTCAGTACGGAAATGCAGAATTTAGATTGGTCATAACTTCTTCGTTTGAAGTCGAATTGATCCGAAATTTGAAGGGGAACTTCCTATAATGTACTAGAACAATATGGGAAGGTAAAATCATCAAGTCACAGTCAAAATATGGGTTCTTGATTTGACCCAAGAAACTAGGATTTCAACCTTTATGGTTCCCAAGAAAAGGTTATGATCACAGAATGAAAGGGAACGATTGCTATCAAGAAAATAACAAGAAATCATAGAAAATCTAGTTTAGATTAATAGAAACATTGCCCACGAGCTTTCCCTCACATGGGAGGTTACTAAAGGTTTCCAGATAGATCATACAAGGTCAGAGTTTCAAGAAATTAATCAGGCTAGGGTTAAGATCATGACGGTGATCATAGATCTCAAAGAAACGAAGGAGATCACGAAGGGATGGTTGCAAGAATCAGCATCTTCTTCCTGATCTCAATCAAGAACAAGATCGAAGAAAAGAAATTCGTAATGTCGAAGTGATTACTAACCTTGAATTGTCAGATCAGAGATGAGAGGCTTCAGATCTGCAGAGGAGTCTTCGAAATCACCAGAAAGAGTTTCGGAGAGGTCTTCTCACGTTCACAAAGTGTTTAGGAGGCAGCCGTAGCTATGAAACACGAAGTAGGGTTTAAATAAAAGTGAAAACCCTAAAATTACATTTTCTTGTATTTAACAATCCTTTGGTCGAGTGCTTGGTCGAGTGGTCCAGTCGACCAATCAGTCGACCAAGGCAGACGGTAAGGAATAATCAGGGAATTGGAGGATCAAATGGGCTCTAAACCTCATGGGCTTTTGCACACACAACAAGTGACATACCTAGTGTGTAGAAATGTCATCAAACCAAGTCAAATAATACTCCAAGTCCTTCAACTAATCTCATCTTCTTCAAGCTGCAGCTTCCTTTCTAAATATGCACAGACTTCCAAGTATGGAACTCCATCATCAACATCCATGGGTTTAGAGTCAAACACCATGTCTTCTACTGAGATGGCCCATAGTTGGCTTCTTCCTCTACTCTGGGTCTTCGGACCTAAAAACAACCGGGTTACCGGGTCAAGGTCAGGGTTAGGTTAGGGCTGGGTTTCACAACCTTTCTGTGAAATCTGATTTCCTCTTTAGCACACATCTATTCTCATATATGTAATTTTAGGAGTTCCTCAATTACCACCGAAGAAGGGGAAGTGCTAGCTGAAGTATCTGAAGTGAGAATCACAATCTTTTGAGGTTGGATTAAACTAGAAGACTCTAAGTTAATGTCTGGCCCCTCATCATGTATCAATAGTTGCCGATCAGAAGGTGCACTAAGCTTTGAGGGAGAAGTTTCCGGTAATATACTTTCCTTACTACTACCTAAGTCTTGCCTTGTTGGCGGTAGAATCTCCTCAAGAACTGGTCAGGTAACTGGCAATATTTTCTCCCCATAGTTGTCATTATTATCATCTGAGGTATTTGGAGAAGTCATAAAATTCTTTTCAAAGTCCTCACTATGGGGTTCCAGTATCAGTCCCATATCTTTCCTTAGTTGCCCAGAATTCATACTCCCTCTCCTTGAGGACACTCCCCTATTGAAATGCCCAAGCATCCTTGTCCCTTCCCCCATAGTTGGTAACCCAGGGATATCTGTAGAAATGGGTTGCCCAATAGAAGGTGGCAATCCCTGAAAGAGGTCCAGCACCTGTTCAGGTTGGTTAGTATCCCTATTATGCATTCCTTGGTTTGAATTAATTGAAGAAGATGTACCTTCCCCTGAAGCCGAGGATTCCCTGTGAACAAACCTTAAATGATGCCTTGTGATATTTATACTCATCATGGACTGCTGGTCTTGGTCTTCCGTAATCCCTTCCATTATCTGCCTCACCATGTTCATAATTTTTCCTGGTACTTCTGTCTCCACTTCCTCAGGCGCCCTTGGTATAAGTAAATTTCTTTCCAATAACATAGCCTTTAACATGAGTTTCTTCCCTATTGCAAAAGATGGTTTCTTAGTAATCTCGAGTTCTCATCCAATCTCCAAAAACCACCTCACTGATCTGTACCCTAATATTAGCAGAAAGTCCTTTGAATCATGGATAGCCAACTCTGTTTATATGAGCTTTAATCAGACATTGTCGTGAATCATGCCCTATCACTCTGCAAAAGAAACAAAAAGTTGGAAGTTTGAAATATTTCAGCTCCACCCAAACTGACGATATAGCAAGCCTATTGATTCGCATACAAGGCCGAAATGGGGTGAGGATTCTTCTCTCGACTTTGATTGTAATGGGCTTTGCTAAATCTTGTAGCCTGTTTGATACCTTCCATTCCTTGAATTTGCCAAGTTGATCCCCAATCTGCTTTGCCATTTCCTTATTTCTCAGGTTCAAAGGAAGATTTAACACTTGAACCTCGATTTCAAATCGATCAAAGATGATTTCTGGCAGAGGAAGATGGGATTCCCAAATTTTAAAGACCATCAAATGACCTTTCATAAGCCAAGGACCTTGATTGAGAGCCGTAGCGACTTCGCCAATATTTGCTACCTGAACTAAGAAAAGGTTGTTGCCCACTTGTTGAACCTCTAGATCCCAATTCAGTCTCCAAGCGGCTATCAAACTCTGAGACACTGTAGTAGGCATAAATTTTTTCTTCAAGAATATTTTTCATATTAGCACCATTGACCAATCGATGGTTGAAAGTCCTGGTTCCTCCCTGGTCATCCGAGTACTCTCTGCCTTTAGCATTATTTCAGGCGAGTGAGGAGGAGAAAACCCCCCTAATTCCATGTTGCTTGACATATCTAGTAGAGAAACACCAATCCAAGCTACTAGGTCAACACCCTGCAAATTCAAAGGAGAGAGAACGAGCAAAGAAAAAACAAACCCCTGTGTGGGCTCACGTTAAGGAGGGGAAGGCTAACAGACTAAAAAACACGACTTGAGAAACTGCTACTATTAGACTCTTTTTGGTGTCAATTCTCATTCTCTATTATGCCTATTTAAAAGAAATAAGTACAAGAATTCATTATTGGTCAAGAATGAAAAATGGTTTGGTGAATTTTGTCAAAAATAAATTATCGAGTGAAAAATAAGTTTGGTATGTCAAAATAAAAAATTGTGGGCGTTTGGTTCTGCAATTCTGTGGAATCGGGTTAAGAATCATGTTTCTAGGGAATCATGAGTCTGTGGAATTAGGTTCTATAGAATCATATTCTTAAAAAAATCATGTTTGGTTACCTTGATTCTGGCAAGTGAATCTGTTAAAATCGACATTTGGTTACCCTGATTCTGAAAGTGAATCTATCAGAATCAGCGTTTGGCTACCCTGATTCTGAAAGTGAATCTGTTTGAAAACCTGTTTGGTTACCCTGATTCTAAAAGTGAATCTGCTTTGGTATTTTATTTGATTAACCAAAGAGCATAACAATAATTTACAAAATTCAATACATCAACCATGAAATTATTGAGACACATTTATTGGTCAAGATTAAATATCACTAACTAAACATGATCCCATTAGAACCCAGTTATAGGTTCCAACTTCCAACTCAGTACAGTTGTTAACGAGTTCATCCTAAGCTTTTTGAACCCATGGTTGGTAGTAAGTTTTGGTGAAAGTGATGTTACTAGGGTTTAAGGTATTTGATCCTCTGGCATTAAAATGGTTTTTTTCTTGGGTTTTAATTATCAATAACTTATTAAATAATCTGTAATAATTCTTATTCTGGGTAAGCTTCTTGAAGGGCTTCCAAAGCTTTTCACAGGAAGAGAAGGGAAATAAACCACATCACTCAATATGGGACAATCACATGTGTAAGAAGCTCACACACCCATGAAGACGTTAGCTTTATCTGGGCAGTAAACAATGTATACCAAATATTTGAATGTTCAATAATTTCAAGTTTTCAATTTAAAATTGAACATGATTCAGAGAGTGAAGGTATCCATCTATCCAAGAGTGCTATCTTTGTGAACCAATGCAGTTCTCTTTAAAATCATTTAAGAAGCAATATTTGGAAGTACCTTACAATTTGTCAATCTAATCCACAAACTTAAGCAACTAATTCAATCCAATCCATCAATCTTATTTACTTATAATAACCTAATCCATCAACTTAAGCAAGTTATTCCTTCCAACTTGCACTAACAATTTTTTTGATTGTGTGTGTGAGCACTGCTAAAGGGGGGGGGGATTGTATTTTAGACAATGATAAGCCAGAGAGATTGCCTCCCCCAACTAGACATAGGTTACACCATTCCTAAGGCACAAAGAAACAACCCAAATAATGAGAACCACACACACACAGAGACTATACTTAAAAAATTCTCATTCTCCCTCTCTCTCTTATCTCCATTTGTATCTGAGCATAGTTGACTCCATTGAATGCAATTAGTATTTAAAGCAATTAGTATTTAAAAAGTTATCTTAGTCTGAACGAAAACTACAATAAACTGGAAAGCCTCAATTACCGGTCAAATAAAAGTTGTGAATGGTGATTCATCAATACATTTAGTACTTATCATCCCTTCCCACTCAATTCTTGGTATATGAAAATTTAACGACCAGAAGGGTGAAACAGAGGGCACTGTTGGAATTTCTTGCAAGTGTGGTAGATATTTATTGTCCTTGTGGGATATGGATCTCATATAATGCCAGCATAGAAAAATTGTTCTTGTGTGAGTCCGAAATTGACTTTAAAATTTTTTCTTAGGCCTGGCACAACACAGAGGCCACTGGATTGCAAGATGGGTTTGGATCTGAAAGCATTTGTTTAAAAAAAAATAATGATTGTACATGTTTTAACTCAACCTGTATACTTCCCTCTGTGTCTTCAATACCTATTGTTTTCCAAACCCCTCCCCAGTTGTTTATACCCGTTAGACATTATCGTTTTAACTCTATAACCATGTATCAACCAGTTAAGAGTATGACTTATATCCAATCCACTACATTTTGCTAATCAACATCAAAAGTTTAACACAACTATAAAAAACTGCATGTAAAATACTGTATCTCATCAATATAAGAAACGAAGTTGAGAGAGAATTGAATAATTTGGTCTTTGAACAAGCTAGAAACAACTCCTATACCTCCTGGCTGATCAAACAATAAACTGGTGGATGTATAAAAAGTATTGTTTTGAGCTGAACATGTTAATTCAGACTTGAAATACTGTTGCGGTAGTTGGATGACCTATTTTGGACATCATAGCAATTGGATTGTTCAGTGAAGGTTCCAATCCCTTTAGGAGCTTTCAAATGGTTGGATGCATCGACAACCTGAATATTCCTGAAATAGCTTGCCTTGCCAAAGCCTTCTTCAGGGAAATGTCCACTGCCCATCTGAGTTGCTGTGTGCTCACCATTTGGTTCAGAGTTTACAACCTCTCCTCCCCACTCTATCATGGAAGCACTATCTGCCAAGTATGAGAAGAGGAAGGCTAGTAGCCTAACACATAGTCACTCCCAAATTGCATCCACCAGTTCCCTTCTTTTGGGTCCAGCATTGCATAGGAGAATAAATGAACTTACAGATTCAAGGCAAAAAATTACAGCAATTGCATACCATCCATGTATACGGTATACCATGCAGCTCATCTTGACAAGAATTCAAATTGGGAATGAATGGTTCCTTGAATCCCTGCCAGAATCAATCGGTCCCAAAATCCAGAGGATCAGCAGTGATTGAACCCAACCTAGAGCCATGGTAGCCAGATACAGGGAAGATGCTTGCACCCATTGCTATTTGACTGTTGATCTGAATAAAGCCAGAGTAGAGCAGGTTGTAACAACCCGTGGCCTGATAAGCAACACTCTGAACACATAAAAAGCAGAACTAGGATCAATACATAGCATTAGATAGTGTGCCCTAGACCAGTACATAACCCTAATCTTTGTTTTGAATCCTTAGAATCGGCTCAACTAGGATCAATAAAAAAATATCTCTTCATTGTGGCAGAACTTTTCTGCATTCATTTATCCCTCCTTGATTTTGAAATAATGGGAGGTTCCAATTAAAATTAGCTCTTCTTTTGTATTGCCAAAATCTAAAGTAATAAATAAAATTTTGATAAAGTTTCAAGTTTTTGCTGAAGAGAGATGATCTTGATTTGTTTTTACCTGTTAATCCTAGAAGGTACATTCTCAGAGGACATGATGACAACAACAAGTATGTCTTTTAGATATGAAGATTCCTGTAGAACAAAACCACAAAAAATCTATTATAAAAAGAATTACTAGGTGAGAAAGATTCATAGAATTGAGAGTAAAACAAAAAGAGTAAAAACAAAAACAAACCTTGATTTAATTTGTGAAGAAACAGATGGCTGGTCATGATCATGAAAACCCATAAATAGAAAAAGCATTTATAAATATCCTTCAATCTTCATACATTCGTAATTCTATGGGCTGTTGTTGTGAATGCTAAGTCAAGTCTAAAAAACACCTCAATAGAAAAACTAAATACAGTACATGATTGACCAAAATTTGATGGAGATTTTTCTAGAAATGCAAGATTGGCACCTCAATGCCTTGAATAATATTTGTATGCGGAAAAAAAAATTAAAGGTATAGTAAATTTCTTGTAAGTAGCAATTCAAGGATGTTTATACATGATTATTCTGCTAGGTGCCTACTCTACCATAGGTGTTGCTAACAACTCAATCATGATCTTGAGATTGGCCACGTCCTCTGCTCCAACCAGGAATGCTGGTGGAAAAGGATTAGCTTTAGTTTTAGTAACTAACAAAATGAGTTGATAGAGTGACAATCAGCAGTAGGTCAGAAAGACAAAAGAAAAAAAAAAAAGAGAAACAGGGATAAGAATAGAAAGAGATAAGAGGAATGATAGGAATAAATGGCTGGTGGGACTTATTCAGAAATAATTAATTCTACTAAAATCTATTCCCTGGAAACAAAATGACTCATTCAGAAGTCCCAAGAAATACATGCTGGCTAGGCATGTTAGCGTCCAATTAAATTTAGAAACACAATGATGCGTCCAAAATCTGCTCAGCCTTTAGATCTCCTGTGGATGACCTACAAAAACGAAACGTCAGATGTGGCCCGACCGCTGGGATCGGGAGTCCACCTCCGAAGGCTAAGTCAGTTGATGAACTTAATCACAAATGGCTCTGCTTGAGTACAGAGCTAAGGAATGAATAACAAGAATACGATTCAGATTGTATGTGTCCTTCTACCTTGTGAGTAGATGATGTCTTATATAGTGTGTACCTTCAAATCTCCTTCGTTAGATGTATTTGAACCTTCTTCGGATAGCCGTCAGATCTTAATGGATAGATCCGTTAAGTGATAGATCTCTACTAGGTTGGACTAGTAGATGACTCCTTTGATAATACGATCGTTATATGGTAGTTATCCATATAATAGAGATAAGCATTAGCCGCAAATGCTGCTACCCGTCTCTTTGACGATTAGTCTATTCCGAACGTAGCAGATTAGGGCATGCTGGTGACTGAGATAGTTTTCTTCCTTAGCAAGCTATCTCTTGGACCCGGCCAGCTCGGAAGCGAGTCAATTCCTTTCTTCCCGACCGGGGTCGAGGATCGAACCAAGGTTGAACCGGGTTCAGTTATATTTTCTCCATATCACGAGGCCCCCCAAACCAAGTGTTCGGGCGATTCCGAGGGCTTGGTTTTGAACTGGGTAATCTTGTCGAACAATAGTTTTGCATAATCCTTAGCCCATTAAATGTCGTATCACATTTAATGCGGCTGTATTGCTTTTTCCTCGAGCATCGTGAATATTTTCACTTTTTGTGGGGGTGACGCCACACGTCCACTGTAGCCGAAACTATCGTCGCTCATGAAATCAAAATGACGGTTTCTGAAATCCTGTTTTTGATTTGTGAGTTCAAACTTTCGAATTGTTATTGAATCTCGATCGTTGATGTTGAATCCATCTCGATCGTACACGTCCTCGATCACTCGTGCAAGTGCTTAAAAGCGGTTCGATGTCTTCGTAGGTTTCATTCTCTTTGTCTGGAATTTTGAAAACTCATCATCTTCTTCGCACTCTAACGATCTTCTCACTCTCGAGCATTCTGCTTCAGTGATTCAGTAAGTCTATTGACTCCTTTGCAACCTTTACTTTCGTCTCCAGGTTTCTCTTTTTTGTGTTAAAAACCATAACTAGACTTTTTCAGTAATGGAAGGCGGTAGGGTTTCTTCTGAAATTCCTCCTGAACTTAGTGCTGGTAAGGGCGATTCTGGTGATGAGGCCTTTGCCTTAGTCCCTCTTGAGTAGTCGGATAGTGACAAGAAAACCTTAACTGCTCTTTGGTGTGACTTCGAAGAAGTTAGCCAACGGAAAAGAGCAGAAGAAAGTACTGAGGCTCCTTCTGCACTTCTTGAGTCTAGACCATCCAGAATTCAAAGGCGACTGCCGAATCCTCTGGGCAGTCCAAACAACCTATCAAATCCACCAATGGATCTGGTTCTTTTTTCTCCTCTTTTACCGAGGAGAACCTTCCTTCGGCCATCGAACGCTTTGACTTTCCTTCTGAGTACCATCTTAGAGCCCCCACTCCTGACGAGAGGGTTAATTCGATTCTCCCTGGTGAATTTTCCTTGTATATTGATACTTTGGAAAGTGAAGTTCGCTTTCCTTTCTTCAATACCTTGTTTTCTACCATTCTAAATCACTGGGAGATTTGTCCTAGCATGCTCCTCCCCAATAGCTGGCGTCTTATTGTTGACTTTCTAGGTTTATGTTTTGAACTTGGCATCACACCTTCTCTTCCTCTTTTTGTACATTTTCATGTTCTTTCTCTTTCCCATCCTCCTGGCTGGGTTGTTCTTTCCAAGCGCAACAAAGTTTTGCTTGACTGGTCGAGCAGCATTCTTGCCAGGGGAACCTGCCCTTCCAATCATAAGGGGTGGCGCAAGCGGTATTTCTTCTGCTGAGCGCCTCAATCAGATTTGAACTTCCCCACCACCTGGAAACTATACACTTCATATTTTGAGGGCAACCGGGTCCCTCAACTATCCAAGGAAGACAAAGCAGTTGTCAGGAAGATCAAGTCAATATCATGGTATCAAGAGATACATGGATATGAGATGGAATACAACTCCATTCTTCAATACTGAGGGCTGGCTCAACGTGAGCTTTCTAACCATCACGTTATGCTTTCTTGAATGTACTGCAAACTTATTTCAATTTTCTGATCTTTGTCCTTCTTTGTAGTGCCTCCAAGAATTAATCCAAACAACCTTCAGGTGAAAGCTGCCAAGGCCGTTGTGACTGCAGAGCAACGGTCTCCTCGGGCATTGACTGCAAAACAGGTACCCTCTATGCCTCCTCCAGACCCTTCTTATAAGGGTATAAGAAACTCAAAGCCAGTGGTTGAGGCTTAGGGGAGAGGGAAAAAACCGATGATGGAAGAGATCGAAGTCCCCTCTCTCGTCCGAACCAAAAGGAAGCATGACTCGGTCGATGCTTCTGCCCCAAAGAAAACCAAAAAGAATAAAGATTCTAAGGAGATCTTCGTCCCTCAATGGTCATTGGCGGTGACAAACCGAGTCACGCAAGACCATGAGAAGGCTGCCGAGTGGAGCTCTCTCGGCCTTATGCCTACCGATCGATAGGCCTTTGAAACTCTGCAAGACGATGCTCTCGTTCGTCTCTCCACGAGGTATTATTTTTACTAGTTTTTTGCTACTTGCCTTGTAATCTCTCCTGAGATTTTTGATAATTCTCTTGCTTTCCTAGGAATGCCGTGTTGAGCTTTTACCAACACATGGAGGCCTTGAGCCAAGTTGGTCGTAGAGGCTCCTTGCTGCAGACTTGCGAAGAGAATTTGGCGAAGGCCAATTCTGAGGCGGACCAGCTGAAGAAAGCAGCCGAAGAGTCAAAAGAGGAGAATGAGCAGGTCATCAACTCTTTGAAAAAGGATCTGGACCTGTCAATCAGTCGTGCTGCTGCTGCCGAACGCGAAGCCAAGAGGCAGAAAAATCTTGCTACTACGAGCACTGACAGCCTCGAGCTTCAAGCCATAGAGAACGAACGTCTGAAGAAGATGGCAGTTCCCAGTAAACCTGAACATCTTTCACAAGATCTTCGGAGGGACTGCATTCGGAAGTACCTAAAAAGTGTTCCCTTCAGCAATCTAATGATTTAATTTAACCTTCAAGCTTACCGAGCAGGGCAGAATGATGTCTGGAAAGATATTCTTGAAGCTGACCCTTCCTTTGACACAACCCCCTACCGAGGCGTATGCCACAAGGAAATCTTTGAGAAGCTTGAGTAGCCTTTTCCTGACTGGGTTTGGGAGGAAGAGGACCCTATTCCAGCAGATCCAGATATCGAGAAGTTTCTTGATGATTCGCCACCTCTTCCCGAAGAACCTCCAAAGTCTACCTCAGACAAAGATCCTTCGGCCGAAAATGTTAAAGAACAATAGGAAGCTTTTTTTTTTTTTTTTTGTTAGGGTTGGCCCCCCATGGCCTACTGATAATGAAACAGACACTTGCCTCCTTCCTTCTCGAACTCTTTCAATGATTGTCATAAAGCTCTAATAATACTTGTTCAAAGGATTTTCTTTGTTCTCTTTCGTAAAAATGACGTTTTAGGAAAGAGACAAGCTATTATGTAGAGAAACTTGTACCTTAATTGAAGATGGCGCTCGGGAAATCAAAGGAACACACTCGGGAGAGTTAATTTGGTTCTTACCGAACCCTTTATGATGTTTGACAACTTTATCTCCCGACTGCTCCTTCTTTATGATGAAGCCGAAACGTTTCCTCGTATTTGCATACAATTGTTCTTCCCAAGAAATTGGGAATACTCTCTTATTTAATACTGGTGCGACGGTTGGTATTTGGCAGTATCCTCATATCAGGTGCACATTGCTCCACGTGGAAACTTAGGACAGCCTTCAAGTTTCAAATTTGAAGCGCCATTGTGTCCTGACCGTTGAGCCTGCATTTTTCGGAATTCGAAGCGTCTCTTCCATCCTAACCCTTGATTGACTTGGGCTTTCAACCGTCGCCTCACTCCCTGTGGCTATTTAAGTTCCTCAAGGGTGCTTCATCTTTGTTCTCGCTATCTGCAAACCATTCTTGTTTGCTAAATTTGCAAAGTAGTATTTTGCCTTTGTTGCCTCTGTACTCTTATCCTCCGACGATATCTCGATTAGAACCTGAACAAATGAGTTTTCTCCTCTTTCATTCAGTTTTATCATGAACTTCTTCTTCTCCCTAAGTAATCTCCACAGTAGTCATACTTGGGGTTTACTCATTCTCGAAGTTCCTTGCATGATACTCCCTACATCGTCTGTTCTTCAGAAATCTAGGGTTTTCCCTTTCTGCTATATTTTTGGTTAATTTCTTGTACTGACGATGTTTGTTTTTTCTTTGTAGTGCCTCCAAGAATTAACTTGGATAATATTAGGGCAAAATCTTCCAAGAAGACTACCCCAGGTCTGACGAAGGTTGTTCCCTCTGAGGTGATTGCTGTTGGTGAATCTTCTAAACGCAAGGAGATTGTTGTTGGTGAATCTTCAGTTCAGATTCCCACAGCTTCCGCTGATGCTTCTCCCTCGTCACCTTCACTAATAGACCATTCGGTCTTCCAAGGAGAAAGTGACTCCCTCCATCGTTGTTCGCACTGTCGAAGCCGTTGCTAGTGCTACGCTGGAGTCTTCTTCCATGATGAAGACCGTTCGATCTTCTAAGGAAGATATGGTTCCTCCAGTCAGCGTTTGGACCTCCGACAAACGGCTCCAAATGATGCGTCCAAAATCTGCTCAGCCTTTAGATCTCCTGTGGATGACCTACAAAAACGAAACGTCGATGTGGCCCGACCGGCTGGGATCGGGAGTCCACCTCCGAAGGCTAAGTCAGTTGATGAACTTAATCACAAATGGCTCTGCTTGAGTACAGAGCTAAGGAATGAATAACAAGAATACGATTCAGATTGTATGTGTCCTTCTACCTTGTGAGTAGGTGATGTCTTATATAGTGTGTACCTTCAAATCTCCTTCGTTAGATGTATTTGAGCCTTCTTCGGATAGCCGTCAGATCTTAACGGATAGATCCGTTAAGTGATAGATCTCTACTAGGTTGGACTAGTAGATGACTCCTTTGATAATACGATCGTTATATGGTAGTTATCCATATAATAGCGATAAGCATTAGCTGCAAATGCTGCTACCCGTCTCTTTGACGATTAGTCTATTCCGATCGTAGCGGATTAGGGCATGCTGGTGACTAAGATAGTTTTCTTCCTTAGCAAGCTATCTCTTGGACCCGGCCCGCTCGGAAGCGAGTCGATTCCTTTCGTCCCGACCAGGGTCGAGGATTTAACCAAGGTTGAACCAGGTTCGGTTATATTTTCTCCATATCACACAAGAAAACAAAACAACAACAATAACAAACTCAGCCTCATACCAACTGAATGGAGAGAGCTACATTGATACTTGCAAAATACCACGGATCACATACAACACATGGTAAGACTTCATTCCATCTTGCACTAACCAAAACATATATGATATCCATCCAGAAACAAAATAGATCTGAAGAATACTTGACATGGTCGATAAACAAATATGATGTGCTATTTTCATCAGTGACTTAGGGAAGATTTATTTTTATAATGGAGGCCTTCTGAAGAACACACTCAAAATTGCATTAGAAGCTTTCTTCACAACTTTCAGCTTGAAAACCCAAATCTCCTTACAATTTTGTAGGCGTACAGTAATAAGGCATATAAATGAAACTCTATACGGGTAAACAGGGGGTTCCTAGTGGCTCAAACTCTCCACTTCTATCACAGGTGGATCCTAGTGGCTCAAACTCTCCACTTCTATCACAGATGATCAAAGTATGTTAGAGAAGTTATATTTTAAACTGGTTACAAGAATTTGAGGAACATATTAACTTACTGGACTCTGTTGGAAGGGCTTATTATGACTTAGAAGGAACAAGAAATCTCGATCAGTGGTTAAGCCACCAATTATACCAGGTCTTTCACCAGCACCACCTTGTTCAACAACATGTCGAGTTCTAGATAAAAATCCAGATGCAGATAAAGATAAAGATAAAAGGGATCAAGAGGCAAAGGAAGCATCCAACTACTAAACAAAAGCATGTAATGCAAAATGGAGACTCACTGCCTATTTCGATGCCGAAGCCAAAAGTCCAGTTGAAAATTTTGGGAATGCTGGAGTTGCAGAGCAGAAAAGCTAGGGTTCCTCTTCTAGATCTGCCGAAAACACCACGCTAAAGTGAATTTGTTATAGGGATCCTTCTTAGCAGGTTGGTGGTGTTCGTCGCCTTCTTCAGATCAAGAAATGGCTCGCCTTCTCAGCAGCGGAAGTGCTTCGAGTTCTTAGCAGGATTTCTTTGAGGGCTTTGAGTTCTCAGCAACAGGAGTGAGGAGTGCCAGAAGTTGCAAGTTGGGAGTGATTCGACTTCTTAGCAGCAGAAGTGAACAGAGCTTCGAGTTCAGCAGCGGGAGTGAGGAGAGCTTCGTCGAGCTTTCGAGAATTCATTCGATGGAAAGTGAGTCTGGGCGGAGTCACGCTGGTTTTCTCCCCTTTATATCGACCCAAAAATTGGGTGATTCTATTTGGAAACCACCTATTGAGGTGGTGATGCGTATCAATTATACTTCTGGATCCGACTGAGCCTCCTCTCATATCCGGGACGACGAGTCCTGCAACAAAGGTTAGATGCGAGGCCGGCTTGTGTGCCGGGCAGCTGCCTCCGATGGCAAAGTCAGATAATGAACAATGTGAGGTCTCGTGCAAAAGCTACACAAGATTGTACTCAGAGTATCTTGGATGCTTACCGGTAAGGTGTGTCTCCCCATCTTATATTGATTAACTTACCTTATATGCATTTGATAAGTCTATCCGACAGGGGCTGTCATATCTCCTGAGATCACGCCTTCCTGTCATTAGCCCCGTGTAATCGTCGATGGAGTTGACTTTCTTAAGGGAGAAAGGTTACCATATTAGTTGAGCGTTCATTGTGCCTTAGTCAACTTAGTCTGCTATATCCCGATAACATGCGAAGCCCCATCCGGGTATAACCCTATGGTCGAAGAGACGAGTGCTAACGGGAACCCGTTCGGGTCCTACCCGGTTAGGTATGAAACTTCCGTATCATAAGCCCCCTATCCCGGTCGTTGTTCACAACGTGCGGGATAGCGAGGAAGTACTGGTTATCAATGATTGAAGTAGCAATCGGGTATAATCCCGAGTGTATACAGGAACGATACCCCCTTTAGATCTGCCAAGTTTCTGAGAGAGTACTGGCTATCCATGATTGAGGCAGAAATCGGGTATAATCCCGAGTGTATATGTAGTTAAGAGTGGGAGACATTTAATTGTGCTTGCTTGAGTTGAGGACAATCTCAAATGCCTGACTACGATCATCTTATCCCCGACCATCATTTCATCTCATTCGGGAGAATATGGGAGTCCATCATGTATAAGCTTTGCCGCTTGTCCCGACCAATGAGAGAAGGAGGAAACTCTTGTCCCCATTGTTGTTCCACATTATTCGGGAAATGAGGAGGTGTTTGATTCGGGTGCATTAAATGCCTGCAATGAAGTGACCAGCCATTTTTGTAATGGCTTTCCTCGAGGTCCTCGCCCAATCTGGGCATGACACGTCAAATGGCTATGCTTAGGCTCATAATGAGCGCTTCGGGGAGATAGACCGTCTTCACTCTTGAACCGTCGATCATTAATGGACGTAACCGTTCAATCAAGAAACGTAACGCCTCTTCCGGTAGTATAAATAGAGACCTTCCTTCTTCGTTTTTGACTTACAGTTTCCTTTGCTCTCGACTAAGAAACGCTCCCGATTAAGCTCTCAAAGTCTTCCAAGTCTTCAAGCAGTAAGTTCCTTCTTCTTTTCCATGGCCCCGAGGAAGTATAAAGTTAAGAGGCCGAAAGTGAGTTTGAGGGGTTTTAGTTTAAGCCTAAGGTTCTCGTTCCCATTCATCGGGAAAGACGTCGTCGGGCCGAGGGATATGCAAGTGAAGGTGACAGTGACCAGACCAAGAGGTATAACTTGACCGGGGAGAGTCTGAAAGACCTTCACGAGCAATCCTCGGATGAGGAGAGATCCGACTCTGGCCATAGTTCCACCGAAGATGATGATCCTCGGGTTCTTGAAGAGATTTACGAAATGGTTCGTAAGGATAAGGAGCAACAAGCTGCTCAAGCTCAGGCTGCTCAGCTTGCTCAAGATCAAGTAGAGGCCCTTCCTAGTGTTGAGTCTCGGGAGTGTCTTGAGCAAGCTTCAAGTTCAAACTCTGCCATTGCTTCTGATTCTGCCACTCCTTCTACCTAGAGTGCCCTGAGATCCGAATCCACTGCCACCTCTCGGGACCCTCTAGCTTCGTCTTCTCAAGCTTTCCTGCGAACAGACATTCCATCCACGTCCCGAGTCTCCAGTAGGAAAGCTCCACCTCGTCCGCCTTTTTAGCGTCCCAGTGGTTTTCAGGGAGCTATTCCCCGCAAGCCAGATCGAAAAACTTAAGATCCCGTTGCTTTGGCGTTGGCCCAGTCCCAGCCTTTGAGCCCTTGGCACGTTGATTTTATTCAGAATTCCTCGGGACCGGAATTTTACCTTTGTTCCCTTTTTGCTGAGGACTTAGATAGGTTTAAGTCCAGCTTTGGTATACCCGAGGGGTACCAAATTATACTCCCGACTAACAGTCAAAGGGTGAACAGTCCCCCGAGGGGATTTTATCCCTTGTATTATGATGCCTTCATCGGGGGGTTGCATCTCCCCTTACACTATCTTTTTGTCGATTTCTTAGATCATTATGGGCTTAGCCCATCTAACTTGAGCCCGAACAGTTGGCGAATCATGATCAGGTTTGTTGGCTTCTGTCATACCTTAGGAGTTTTCCCAACCTTCGGCATGTTTCATCATTTTTATTCTCTACATCGCCACACCCAGCGTGGCTGGTTTTTTCTTTCAAAGAGAGTTTCCTCTTCTTTCCAGGGGAATTTCATTCTGAAAGATTCTCTCCCATCCACCACCAAGAAGTGGAGGGAATTTTTTCTTTTCTTCAAACCTCCTGCTCCCAAGCCTATCCTTACCCAGTTCCAGGAAGTGTCCAAGGAAGACGTTGACCGTCTAAACTCTCCAGTCGACCTAGATCCCGAGGAAGAAAAATCGGTCGGGATCATTAACCGGGTTGATGATAACGAGTTTGCAGTCCATGGATATTCCATGGAGTATGAGTCAATCCTTCAAATGTGGGGTTTCTCCGGGTAAGTTTTCGTTTCTGTTGCTTTTCCTTTGTACTCGTTGTGCTGACCTAATTATATCTTCTTTGTTTTGCAGTGAGCCATACTATTTCCGATGAGGACCTGATGGTTGTGGCCCTCGGGAATATGGATGAGGCCCGAAGAAGAAAACCTGTAACAACTACCAAGGCTTCGTCCTCTGGAGTTCTGAAAACCAAGGCTCCCGCCCAGGGTTCTGCGCCGGCCAAGGTTTCTGCACCTAAGGGCCAAGCTTCTGCGGCAGCTGTGATAGTCGGGACTCGAAGAGTCCCCGGAAAGAAAGTACCCCCTTCGGGAGGTGAAAAACGAAAAGCGGACGGCATTCCTCGTCCTCCAAAGAAAGTTCGCATTGACGAACCTGTACGTGAAGTAGCGCCTTCTACTTCAGCCGGGGATCCGGCTTCAATTCTGTTTTTTCTGACTCGGGACACGCCGAGCAATGGCTGAATTATGCCACCAATGATGCTGATCGGGTGTACCTGCAAAATCTCCCGAATAGGGAATTCTTTTTATGAAGGATTTAGGTAACTTTCTCTCGATTCCTTCTCATCCTCTACTTTTTATTCCTTGTTTAATGTTTTCTCTTCAGGTATGTGGCTGGGGCGGTTCATATCTTTTCCGGTGGTCATGGAGGTGGTGAAGTGGGCGTGGTGAATCCAGTGGTCATGGAGGTGGTGAAGTACCTCAGGGAGGTGGTGAAGTACCTCATGGAGGTGGTGAGATACCAAATGCTGATCAGGGTACTCATGAGATCCCTGGTGCCCCGAATGTTGGAAGTTTCGAGATATTGCCAATATCATGGGCAATATGATGCAGCAACGAAGCGGCTCGGTTCAACCGGATGTTGGTGGGTTTCATGACTCGCATAATGAGACCCGGGCTGGTGCTAATGTGAATCCTCATGCCGCATCTCCGAATGCGGGAGGTTTAGCTGGAACTCCTCATACTACTTTGATGGAGAGTTTTACCGAAGATGCAAGTACCCACTTTTACTGGAGTTACCAAGGACCCCTTGTTTCCTAACAAGTGGCTTCGTGAGTTGGAGAAGGCTTTCCGGCATCTCGCAATGCTCGGAAGCTCGAGAAGATTTTGTTTGCTTTGAGCGAAGTTGCAACAAGAAGCTGATGCATGGTGGATTTCCACTCGTCTGTTTTTGGAAGGTTTGCATGCGGGAGTTGTAACTTGGGAGTTATTCAAAGAGGCTTTTTGTATGAACTACTTTCCCGAGGCGGTGAAGGATGCAAAGGAAGCTGAGTTTATGATTCCGACTCAAGGAACTTTGTCTGTGTTGGAGTACCAACAGAAGTTCGAGGAGCTTCATTTCTTTGCTCCGATTCTTTGAAGGAAGACCTCGCGAAAGCAAAGAAGTTCTTCAAAGGACTGCGCCCTGCCATTAAAGCTTATCTCACAATCCAGCCTATTGTGAGCTATGCTCAAGTGGTGCGAGAACTCGAAGAAGTTGGAAGAAACAGAGAAGGAAAGTGCTCGTGTGCAAAAGCCTTGGCGGTCAAGGAATTCTGGTTTGGTGGATCGCAATGACCGTCGTTATGTGAGACCTACACCCTACCCCACTCCTACCTTTCGGGCTAAGAGTGTAGGTCGAACACGGGTTTTCAGCAGCCCGGCCGGTTTAAACAAAGATGGCGGAAACCGATCACCAGCAAATGCAAGTGCAAGTGCAAGTGCGAGTGCAAGGCCTTTTGTTCGAAGCCCTCTGTTGCAGCCACCCCTGTTGGATCCAGCAATCCTGTTTGCTTCTACTCGCAAGCAAGCTGGTCATTTTGCTCGTGCACTGTCCGAGCGGCCTGCCCAACAGCAGCCTGCCCCGTGGTGAAGAGTGCTCCTGCTCCTCCCTCTGGTAGAGTTTTCGAGTATTTCCGATGATCGAGCAGGATCCAAGCCATGATGTGATTACAGGTACATTGTTAGTCGCTTCTATTTCTGCATTTGTCTTATTTGATACGGGTGCATCTCATTCGTTCATGTCATCTCGCATTCATCAAGAAGACTAACCTAATCCCCGAGAAGTTGTCTAGTTGTTTATTGATTAGTACACCTACTGGTCCTGTTGTGAAACTAGATAAGGGGTTATCTAAATGTCCCGTGTTGATTGGTGAGAAGAACTTGGAAGCCAATTTTGTGATTCTTGACATGAAGGACTTCGATGTTATTTTGGGAATTGATTGGTTGACAGCCCACAAAGCTGTGTTCCTTTGTTCCTCAAAGAAGATTCAGTTCCATATTTGTGGAAGTCCGGTCTTTGAATTTCAAGGTGAAAAGAGAAGGGTTTGTAAGAAGGTGTTGTCTGACCGATGCAAGTCTATGCCCTAGTGGATGATGCTTCATCCGAAGGCAAGGGTATAGTGGAGAAAAGAGTCGATGAAGTCGAGTTGTCTGCGACTTTGTTGATGTCTTCCCTGATGATCTATCGGGAGTGCCTCCGGACGAGAGATGTCGAATTCTCTATTGATCTCGTCCCCGGTGCCGCTCCGGTATCTAAAGCTCCGTATAGGATGGCTCCTACTGAGTTGAAAGAGTTGCAAAATCAGTTGAATGAGCTCATTGATAGAGGTTTCGTACAGCCTAGTGTGTCACCTTGGGGAGCTCCGGTCTTGTTCGTCAAGAAGAAAGACGGTAGTATGCGCTTGTGCATCGACTACCGTGAGTTGAATAAGTTGACTATCAAGAATAGATATCCGCTGCCCGTAATCGATGATCTCTTCGATCGTTGAAGGGTGCAGTTGTGTTCTCGAAGATTGACTTAAGGTCCGGATATCACCAATTGAAAGTGAAGTCTAGTGATATCTTCAAGACAGCTTTCCGAACGCGGTATGGTCACTACGAGTTTAGAGTCATGCCCTTCGGATTGACCAATGCTCCTCGCGGTGTTCATGGACCTCATGAACCGAGTATTTCATGATGTGCTTGATAAGTTTGTGATTGTTTTCATTGATGACATCTTGATCTATTCGAAGAGCGAAGAAGAGCATGCGAGTCATCTAAGTTTCACTTTGCAAAGGTTGCGAGAAAAGAAGTTGTTTGCTAAGTTTAGCAAGTGTGATTTCCGGCTTAAGAGAGTGGTTTTCCTTGGTCATGTGGTTTCAGCCGAAGGTATTCGTGTCGATCCCGAAAAGGTCCAAGTCTGTGGCTGATTGGGAGAGACCGAAGTCGATAACGGAAATAAGAAGTTTTCTTGGATTGGCGGGTTACTACCGAAGGTTTATTGAGAATTTTTCTCGGTTGGCTGCTCCTATGACTAAGTTGACCAGGAAAGAAGAGAAGTTTGTTTGGTCTGACGCCTGTGAGAAGAATTTCCAAGAGTTGAAAGATAGATTGACAAGTGCCCCGGTTTTGACTATACCCGATAGTTCCGGTGGTATGACAGTTTATACCGATGCGTCAAAGATTGGTTTGGGTTGTGTACTGATGCAACATGGCAAGGTTGTAGCCTATGCTTCTCGGCAATTGAAGGATTATGAGCGGAATTACCCCACTCACGATCTAGAACTTGCCGCCGTTGTCTTTGCTTTGAAGATTTGGAGACATTATCTTTACGGTGAGAAGATTGCCATTTTCACGGATCATAAGAGTTTGAAATATTTCTTTACCCAAAAGGAGTTGAACATGAGACAAAGGAGATGGTTGGAACTAGTCTCCGATTATGATTGTGATATTCAAGATCATCCTGGGAAAGCAAATGTTGTTGCTGATGCTCTTAGTAGGAAGAACCAGAAGAAGACTTTGGATTTAAATGCTTTGAGTTTACCATTGTGGTCTTCTATTGAGAGTTTTGGTTTGGAAATCGTCCCTGAGAATTCCGATTGTATTCTTTCCGCCATGACGGCAAGATCTGGTCTTAGAGATAAGATTGTTGCTCTGCAGAGTTCCGATCAGAGTTTTTGACCAAAGTTGAGAAGATTTCTTCGAATCCTCGAGTCGGACCCCGACTTTGGTATATCCATGGATGGTGCTTTGTTGTTTAGAGGAAGACTGTGTGTGCCTGCAAAACGATGAAGTTAAGAATGAAATATTGAAGGAAGCACACCAGTCGGTCTTTCTTTCGTACACCCGGGAAGCACCAAGATGTACAAGGACTTGAAGGAACATTTTTGGTGGATTGGTTTAAAGGCGGATGTTGATGATTTTGTTGCCAAGTGTGAGACTTGCCAGCGTGTGAAAGCCGTTCGACAACCTCCATCTCGGATTACTTCAACCCCTTCCTATTCCTAGTTGGAAGTGGGAAGATATCTCCATGGACTTTGTGACTAGCTTGCCTCGGACAAGTAAAGGCAATGACACGGTGTGGGTGATTGTTGATAGGTTGACCAAATCAGCCCATTTCATTCCTATGAAGATCACTCATACTCCGGATAAGCTAGCCGGGCTTTATGTGGATAATGTGGTTCGTCTGCATGGTGTGCCATTGAGTATTGTCTCGGATCGTGATCCTAGGTTCACCTCAAGGTTTTGGAACAGTTTGCGAGAAGGCCTTGGGAACCCAATTGAACTTGAGTACAGCTCATCATCCACGATCGATGGACAATCCGAGCGGACAATTCAGACATTGGAAGACATGCTCGGATCTTGTGTGGTGGATATGGGTGGAAATTGGGATGAACACCTAGCTTTGGTTGAGTTTGCCTATAACAACGGTTATCAAGCAACAATAGGCATGGCTCCATTCAAGGCTTTGTATGGTAGTACTTGTAGGACACCTTTGTACTTGGACCGAGACAGGTGAAAGAAAAGTCTTAGGTCCCGAGATGATTGAAGCTACAAGTGCTATGGTAGATATGATAAGAGAAAGGATTAAGTCCGCCCAGATCGAGACAGAAATCTTATGCCCGATAAGAGAAGGACCGATTTGGAATTTCAAGTTGGAGAGAAAGTCTTTCCGAAGGTCTCACCAATGAAGGGTGTGATGAGATTCAATGTTAAGGGTAAGCTTAGCCCTCGTTACATTGGACCTTTCGAGATTTTGGAAAAGGTTGGACCTCGTTGCGTATCGATTAGCATTACCTCCGTCTCTTGCTGGTGTGCACAATGTGTTTCATATTCCGATGCTCCGAAAATACATAGAGAATCCGGAACACATTTTGCAGCAAGCACCTGAAGGACTTAGTGCTGATTTGACCTATGATGAAGAACCGGCCGAAATCCCGGATAGGAAGGACAAGCAGCTGCGGAATCGCGCCATTCCTTTGGTGAAGATTCGGTGGAAGAACCATACCCTCGAAGAAGCTTCTTGGGAGAAGGAAGAAGACATGAAGGAGAAGTTTCCTTACCTCTTTGGAAGCATAGGTACGCTTTCAATTTCGGGGACGAAATTTCTTTAAGGGGGGAGAATGTGAAACCCAGCCCTAACCTTGACCCGGAAACCTTGTTATTTGTAGGTCCGATGACCCGAAGTAAAGTAAGAAGTCAGCTTTGGGCCATCCCAAGAGAGGACTTGGTGTCCGGCTTTGAATCCATGAAGGTTGATGATGAGGTTCTATTTATGGAAACAGAATCCCGATGAAGATCTAATTAGTTGATGGACTTGGAGTGCTCTCTATCTTGGTTTGAAGGCATTTCTACCTACTAGGTAAGTCACTTGACTTGTGTACAAAACCCCTTTAGGTTTGGATTTGATCTGGGCCTTCAATTCCCCCGTTTTGGCCTTGTTTGCCGCATTGGTCGACCGATTGGTCGATCGGGCCAGCCGACCAATCCACTCGACCAATGGGTGCTGTCTTTGGCAATTAGGTTGATTCTTGCTCTATTTAAGTCTAACCTCGAGTCCACTTCGTATTTGCTGCCTCCAAACCCTCCGGAACGAACCAAAGACCTCTCGCAAGTCATCTCTCTTGCATCCTTGGAGTTTTCTTGGCGGATCTTCGTCGGAACTCTTCTTTTTGCATCAAAAGGTATGTCTACTCTCTCTTCTTCTCCTACATCTTTGTTTTTCTTTCCTTTTTGAGTTGAGACAAGGGAAGAGATGCTGCATCCTCTCGTTGCAAACATCTCCGAACATGTTCTCATGATCATCCTAAGGATTTAAGGCTAGAACAATGATCTTAACCATGATCATTGCAAGCTTTTGAAGGATTCATGATCAAACCATGATTTAATCTCTCGTAATTTCCTAATCTGAATTCCCGATCTCTTTGGATCTTCTTTCATTGATCATGTTAGTGGTTAATGGTTGTGTTTTCTTTCTATGATCCATAATCCATAGAATTCTAGTTGTTCTCTTCTACCTTACTATGTGTTCTTCATGATGCATGATAGTACATATATGGTAGGTTTTATTTCCTTATTTAGATTTATGCTTCTAAGCCTTATTCCATGAAGACCTATGCATGTTTTCATGTTTTCATTACCAAAAGCAATGATCCATCCTCCTATAGTTCTTATCTTTGTTTTCTATTTCAAAATTCATCAAGATCCATGTTTGATTTATTTATGGTAACTTTTTGTTTCCTAATTTGGATCTTGATACCTTGATTTGATTAGTGTTTTGAGGTCCCCTATATGTTAGAATACTACCGATGTAGTCTACCCCTTGATTAGTACCCTTTTGAACCACCAAATTCGGATTTCATATCTCAAAACTCGATTTTCTAAGCTATCGTCTCGCATTGGTCGACCGATTGGTCGACTGACCACTCGACCAATCCACTCGACCAATGAGTACAAAGAACTCCAGAATTGGTCTGCTTCGGATGTTTTGATATATTTTCTGTTAGGGATCTTTCCTAATATGTTGTATATACTTGTTTAGGACCTTCTTCTCAAGTTTGCCAAGATCTTACTTGATTTCTTTGGATTCTTTGCGAGTTATAAAAGGTAAGGATGGTTATTTCCTTAATTACATAGATAGCATGAATCTAGTTTCTATATTTGAATATCATTAATATGTTTCCTAAATTAGATTCTTACAATGATATTCTACTGTTGCATAACTTTGATTACAGTAGCATTACTTATTCATATTGAATTGATTCATGTATGATTTACTTACCAATGTTATACAAGTGATTGTTATACCGATTTCTTTCCATATATGGAGTTACCATATATGTGATGATATGAATTGATGCATGTGTATGCTTACGTATGGTTTGGAAAGGAGAGGTGTCCTTTTGACACTTCTGTCCTTGGACTACTACGGGAATATTATGGGATATTTCCGGAGATGCCCTCTCGGACACCTTCCTAAACCGTTGGATGACATATATAGGATTGTCTAGTAGTGTTTGGCTAGGATGTCCTGTTATGTCGACCCTAATCGGAGGGGTATTGAGACCGAACGACCCGTGGTAGCAATGGGGATTCATGGGCGCTCAAGACCGGTAACCAACCCGTGAGAGGACAGGAATCACATTGTGGGGGCCATTTGTTGGTAGGGTTGCATATGGTTAGACTTGGGCTCACGGGCGCTTAAGACCGGTAACCAACCCGTGAGAGGACGTGAGAGCTTCCCGTTTACCATATGTGGATAACCAATAGGGTTGATGAGTCCGTAGTCCGAGTTGGTCGGTGCCATAGGATACGCCGACTCTAGTGTGAAGGATACCGGAAAGGATCGTCGGGACGAGGAATGGAAGTATCCGGATCCGACTTGATGTAACCAAGTAGAAGACTTGCATTTGGCTAGGTATTACCCCCGACATGCGCCAAGATTTATACCAAATGGTTGTGAGAGAGTGTGTTGACTTAACCCCCCGCCAAGGTTTGTCCCGAGGGATGAAGGACCCATTACCAATCGGCTGCTCAAGACCGGTGAAATGATCCGTGAGAGAATCCAAGATATCTTAAATGGTTGAGGATGTGAGTGGACTTTCCTAAAGAAGTACGGTGCTATGACTTAAAGCATGTCTCGCCAATAGAGACCAAAGCATACTTAGAGTTAGATTCATTCATTCATTGTTTGTCTCATATCATATTGCATTTATGATTGTTCTGGAATCCCGCCATTTATGTTATTATGGATTTTAATCGCTTTACCGAGTTTCTTTGAAACTCATTCCTTTATTGTACAATGTTGTTAGACTATCCCGCAGTACGGAATACTATGACGGTCCCTATGAGGAAGCGCAAGGCGAAGAGACATATCTCCAGGAAGGTGATTGCGGTTACCACAATTACTCCGAAGATCCCACGGGTGGTTATGCTCCGTACGATGCTTAGTCCGACCATTGAGTGGAAGCGCCCTTGTGCTATCTATGAGATCTACACCTACAAGGATGTCGTCTACAAAGTGGAGAATAATTTAGTTACCCAATGTACTTGCTACTGGGATTAGATTTTATCTAGTTTATTCTTTAGAGCTACTTTTCCGCCGGATGTAAAGTGGGATTTTTGCTTCACTTTACTTATCCGTTTGACACTCGATTATATCTATTATTCCGTTTCGTTTATGATTCATTCTTTCATTATTGGATCTATGATTTATCTTCCGCACTCTTGTTATGGTTGTTCATGATTATGTTATTGTTTATGTGGGAGGTTGATCACTCGATACCCGATCTTCGGGCCGTGGATCACACTCTCGGGCATGCCGATAGGGTACCGGGCCGGGAGGGCGTGATGATTGGTATCGTGAGCCCAAGGTTCGAGGAGATCCTAACCACAAAAGACAACAACTGAACATTCCCCGAGTCATTGATCCGAAATGACTCTTCTACTCTTAGAAGTGAATAATAGAACACCGAATTAGAAACTTGAACTTTGAGGCATAACGTAGACATTTCGAATAACATACCATAATTATACTTGAACAAATGTCACTAATGCAAGGAAAATAAAAGTGCATAATATACAATAATTAAAGAGAAACAAAATGAACTTCATTAATTTCAAAAGTTTTTACAATGATTACATCTGAAAAGCATAAATGGAAAATCCTAAAGTACAACCTATCTAGGTGATCTACTCCGATCTCTATATGCTCCGAACTCCTCTCGCTAGCCGAGTCACCCGACGCTCTATCCTCGTCCCGTCGAGACTCCATCCTCTCGTACATCTGCTCCCGTCCGACCTCCATCCTCTCTAGCATGGAAGTCATCGATCTCATCTCGTGCACCAAGATCCGAAGTCTCCGGAACCGCATGTGAAGGGCCGCCCGCCTCGAAGTGTGATGAAGGAAACTCGTGATGCACAGAGCTCAGCCTCGCGCATATCTCAGATCATCTCCGGCCCGATCATCACTATCAGACCGATATCCTCTCCTCCATCCTCTCGATCCCTCATCCTCATCCTCCGATTCATCATCATCCTCACCCTCCGGACCAGGAGATCTCTCTAACCGATGTAGTCTCATCCGTCGAATGGTCCGAGTCCCAATGGGGTATCCCCGTGATCTAGTGTCCATCGGAGTATCCTCGAAACTCACCCCGAAATGCCCGAAGATCAAAGTCGAAGCCTCCCATAGCAAAGGTTCCGCATGCTAGGCCGCAGAACCAAGTCCAAAGATGACCCGCCGAATGATGTAGGAAAGATCGATCTCGAAGCCCATGTAGATGCGGTAAATGACCAAGGCCTCCATCACCGTGACCCGATGGTGATGTCCGGCTTTCGGCATGATGTTTCGGCCGACTATGCGACCGATAATACGTGCAGAACCCGTCATCCGTCCGCTAGTCCACGGTGTGAAGCATCGGCGGCTATCCCATAGCGTAGAGCATATCTCGCGAAGCTCGTACGGCATCGATGGTCGTCCATGTCCGCTCCCGCAGGTATCCACACACACCGCCGTGGGTAGTAAGGGACCCGCAAGATCTCGGCCGTTGTCCGGGTAGGAGAAGCGAATCCGAGTCCGAAGGACCCCGCTCCCGAGGACAAGTCCGAGTGGATGTCCCCGGCCCCGAGCCTCCTCTCGTGTAAGTAAGGTTGCCGAAGAACAACCTCACTAGCTCCGGTATACCGGCAAATCCTCGGTGAAGAGGTGAGTCCACCGTAAAGTGTCGAACCTCTCGCCGGATCCCGAAGGCTCCGAGCTGGCGTAAGTGAAGTAGACGCCCCATCTCGATGTTACAATAGCCGAAGTAGGCCTCGTATAGAAACTCGGCCCGAGGTGTGTCAAATAGGTCCTGGCCTCCCAACCTCCTCTCTCGGGCTCGAAAGGAACCCGACCTCTCGCCCCCGAGAGCACCTACGATGCGACCTCGACCTCTACCTCCTCCCTCGTCCTCCCCCTCTCGCATGATGTATCCGTGGAAGAGACAAGAGACAATTCCAATTAGTGCTATTTCAAGATTTGAGCCAAAAGGGTATTTTCGTAATTTTTCGGAAAATTTCAAATTTGGGGGAAATTTGATTTGAACATACTAGCATGTGCACAATACTTGGAATTTCATGTCTATGAAGTTGTTTTGATGAAAATCGATCGAAAACATGGATTAAAGCGAAAAATTCAGCAAGAAGAAATTTGGGGATTTTGCAATTTAGGTCAAAATTGGATTTTTGAAAAGTTGAAATTGGTTAAATCAAATTGTATGGACCTATCTACAATGTCATCTTGAGCATGTAGCATTTGATCTCGTGCGAAAATTTCAAGCGGTTTGAGAGAAAACGAAATTTTTCTAAAGATATCGATTTCGATATAAAACTTTGCGAGATGAGCACCAAATGTGTTAAAACTTGTTGTCTATGCATGTCATTGTGTTTAAAACCTAGGGAATATGTTTCTAAGCATTCCTAAGCATGATTTCTAGCATTGGATACAAGTAAAGCATGGTTTTATTGAAATGCAAGCATGAGAAGATGAAAATGGAAGAAAGAATGAGAGATTTACCTTGTTTGTGAAGATGGTGTGTTGTGGTGTTGTTGTTGAAGCACTAAATCACCTCAAGAACACTTGTGGGAACTCTTGGATATTTTCCCTAGAGCTCTCTCACCTTTGGAAGAAGTTAGAATGAGGTTGGAATGTGGAAATGAGGCTTATAATGCGAATTTTCGCATTCTCGTCTTCATTGGTCGACCGATTGGTCGACCGGGTCACTCGACCAACCACTCGACCAATGGTCACAAAGACCTCATTTGCTGTTGAATTTTTGGAAAATGTGATTTTTGCCTTATGGAATATTGTTTGATGACTATATGGATATATTTGAGCATGATTTAAGTTTTCAAATCATTTGGACTTGTGGTTTATGTTGAATCTTCGAAATTCGGTATTTTGATGTTCTCGGTTTTGCGTAATGGTTACTCCGAGAAGTGGGCGTGGTGAATCCAAAGGGTCATGGAGGTGGTGAAGTACCTCAGGGAGGTGGTGAAGTACCTCATGGAGGTGGTGAGATACCAAATGCCGATCGTGGTACTCATGAGATCCCCCGGTGCCCCGAATGTTGGAAGTTTCAGTAGATATTGCCAATATCATGGGCAATATGATGCAAAGCAAGAAGCAGCTCTCGCTCAACCAGATGTTGGTGGGTTTCATGACTCGCATAATGAGACCCGGCTGGTGCTAATGTGAATCCTCATGCCGCAGTCCCGAATGCGGGAGGTTTAGCTGAACTCCTCATACTCGCCCGATGGAGAGTTTTCTCAAGATGCAAGTACCCACTTTTACCGGAGTTACCAAGGACCCCTTGTTTCCTAACAAGTGGCTTCGTGAGTTGGAGAAGGCTTTCCGGCATCTCGCAATGCTCGGAAGCTCGTAAGATTTTGTTTGCCGAGCGTGTTGCAACAAGAAGCCGATGCATGGTGGATTTCCACTCGTCCCGTTTTTGGAAGGTTTGCATGCAGGAGTTGTAACTTGGGAGTTATTCAAAGAGGCTTTTTGTATGAACTACTTTCCCGAGGCGGTGAAGGATGCAAAGGAAGCCGAGTTTATGATTCTCGACTCAAGGAACTTTGTCCGTGTTGGAGTACCAACAGAAGTTCGAGGAGCTTCATTTCTTTGCTCCGCATTCTTTGAAGGAAGACCTCGCCAAAGCAAAGAAGTTCTTCAAAGGACCGCGCCCGCCATTAAAGCTTATCTCACAAATTCCAGCCTATAGTGAGCTATGCTCAAGTGGTGCAGAACTCGAAGAAGTTGGAAGAAACAGAGAAGGAAAGTGCTCGTGGTGCAAAAGCCTTGGCAACAAGGAATTCTGGTTTGGTGGATCGCAATGACCGTCGTTATGTGAGACCTACACCCTACCCCACTCCTACCTTTCAGCTAAGAGTGTAGGTCGTAACACGGGTTTTCAGCAGCCCGGCCAGCTTTAAACAAGACGGGCGGAAACCGATCACCAGCAAATGCAAGTGCAAGTGCAAGTGCAAGTGCGAGTGCAAGGCCTTTTGTTCGTAAGCCCTCTCGTTGCAGCCACCCCCGTTGGATCCAAAGAATCCCGTTTTGCTTCTACCGCAAGCAAGCTGGTCATTTTGCTCGTGCTCGTCCGAGCGGCCCGCCCAAGCAGCCCGCCCCCAAGTGGTGAAGAGTGCTCCCGCTCCTCCCTCCGGTAGAGTTTTCAGTATTTCCAAGACTCGAGCAGGATCCAAGCCATGATGTGATTACAGTGTACATTGTTAGTCGCTTCTATTTCCGCATTTGTCTTATTTGATACGGGTGCATCTCATTCTGCTCATGTCATCTCGCATTCATCAAGAAGACTAACCTAATCCCCGAGAAGTTGTCTAGTTGTTTATTGATTAGTACACCCACTGGTCCTCATGTGAAACTAGATAAGGGGTTATCTAAATGTCCCGTGTTGATTGGTGAGAAGAACTTGGAAGCCAATTTTGTGATTCTTGACATGAAGGACTTCGATGTTATTTTGGGAATTGATTGGTTGACAGCCCACAAAGCCGTGTTCCTTTGTTCCTCAAAGAAGATTCAGCCCCATATTTGTGGAAGTCCGGTCTTTGAATTTCAAGGTGAAAAGAGAAGGGTTTGTAAGAAGGTGCCGTCCAGCACCGATGCAAGTCTATGCCCTAGTGGATGATGCTTCATCCGAAGGCAAGGGTATAGTGGAGAAAAGAGTCGATGAAGTCGAGTTGTCTGCGACTTTGTTGATGTCTTCCCCGATGATCTATCGTGAGTGCCTCCGGACAGAGATGTCGAATTCTCTATTGATCTCGTCCCCGGTGCCGCTCCCGTATCTAAAGCTCCGTATAGGATGGCTCCTACCGAGTTGAAAGAGTTGCAAAATCAGTTGAATGAGCTCATTGATAGAGGTTTCGTACAGCCTAGTGTGTCACCTTGGGGAGCTCCGGTCTTGTTCGTCAAGAAGAAAGACGGTAGTATGCGCTTGTGCATCGACTACCGTGAGTTGAATAAGTTGACTATCAAGAATAGATATCCGCTGCCCGTAATCGATGATCTCTTCGATCGCTTGAAGGGTGCAGTTGTGTTCTCGAAGATTGACTTAAGGTCCGGATATCACCAATTGAAAGTGAAGTCTAGTGATATCTTCAAGACAGCTTTCCGAACGCGGTATGGTCACTACGAGTTTAGAGTCATGCCCTTCGGATTGACCAATGCTCCCGCGGTGTTCATGGACCTCATGAACCGAGTATTTCATGATGTGCTTGATAAGTTTGTGATTGTTTTCATTGATGACATCTTGATCTATTCGAAGAGCGAAGAAGAGCATGCGAGTCATCTAAGTTTCACTTTGCAAAGGTTGCGAGAAAAGAAGTTGTTTGCTAAGTTTAGCAAGTGTGATTTCCGGCTTAAGAGAGTGGTTTTCCTTGGTCATGTAGTTTCAGCCGAAGGTATTCGTGTCGATCCCGAAAAGGTCCAAGTCGGGCTGATTGGGAGAGACCGAAGTCAGTAACGGAAATAAGAAGTTTTCTTGGATTGGCGGGTTACTACCGAAGGTTTATTGAGAATTTTTCTCGGTTGGCTGCTCCTATGACTAAGTTGACCAGGAAAGAAGAGAAGTTTGTTTGGTCCGACGCCCGTGAGAAGAATTTCCAAGAGTTGAAAGATAGATTGACAAGTGCCCCGGTTTTGACTATACCCGATAGTTCCGGTGGTATGACAACTTTATACCGATGCGCCAAAGATTGGTTTGGGTTGTGTACTGATGCAACATGGCAAGGTCGTAGCCTATGCTTCTCGGCAATTGAAGGATTATGAGCGGAATTACCCCACTCACGATCTAGAACTTGCCGCCGTTGTCTTTGCTTTGAAGATTTGGAGACATTATCTTTACGGTGAGAAGATTGCCATTTTCACGGATCATAAGAGTTTGAAATATTTCTTTACCCAAAAGGAGTTGAACATGAGACAAAGGAGATGGTTGGAACTAGTCTCCGATTATGATTGTGATATTCAAAGATCATCCCGGGAAAGCAAATGTTGTTGCCGATGCTCTTAGTAGGAAGAACCGAAGAAGACTTTGGATTTAAATGCTTTGAGTTTACCATTGTGGTCTTCTATTGAGAGTTTTGGTTTGGAAATCGTCCCCGAGAATTCTCGATTGTATTCTTTCTCGCCATGACGGCAAGATCTGGTCTTAGAGATAAGATTGTTGCTCACAGAGTTCCGATCAGGAGTTTTTGACCAAAGTTGAGAAGATTTCTTCGAATCCCGAGTCGGACCCCGACTTTGGTATATCCATGGATGGTGCTTTGTTGTTTAGAGGAAGACCGTGTGTGCCTCGCAAACGATGAAGTTAAGAATGAAATATTGAAGGAAGCACACCAGTCACTTCTTATCAGACACCCGGAAGCACCAAGATGTACAAGGACTTGAAGGAACATTTTTGGTGGATTGGTTTAAAGGCGGATGTTGATGATTTTGTTGCCAAGTGTGAGACTTGCCAACGTGTGAAAGCCGCTCGACAACCTCCATCTCGGATTACTTCAACCCCTTCCTATTCCTAGTTGGAAGTGGGAAGATATCTCCATGGACTTTGTGACTAGCTTGCCTCGACAAGTAAAGGCAATGACACCGTGTGGGTGATTGTTGATAGGTTGACCAAATCAGCCCATTTCATTCCTATGAAGATCACTCATACTCCGGATAAGCTAGCCAGGCTTTATGTGGATAATGTGGTTCGTCCGCATGGTGTGCCATTGAGTATTGTCTCGGATCGTGATCCTAGGTTCACCTCAAGGTTTTGGAACAGTTTGCAGAAGGCCTTGGGAACCCAATTGAACTTGAGTACAGCTCATCATCCACAACCCGATGGACAATCCGAGCGGACAATTCAGACATTGGAAGACATGCTCAGATCTTGTGTGGTGGATATGGGTGGAAATTGGGATGAACACCTAGCTTTGGTTGAGTTTGCCTATAACAACAGCTTATCAAGCAACAATAGGCATGGCTCCATTCAAGGCTTTGTATGGTAGTACTTGTAGGACACCTTTGTACTGGATCGAGACAGTGAAAGAAAAGTCTTAGGTCCCGAGATGATTGAAGCTACAAGTGCTATGGTAGATATGATAAGAGAAAGGATTAAGTCTCGCCACCGAGACAGTAAATCTTATGCCGATAAGAGAAGGACCGATTTGGAATTTCAAGTTGGAGAGAAAGTCTTTCTCAAGGTCTCACCAATGAAGGGTGTGATGAGATTCAATGTTAAGGGTAAGCTTAGCCCTCGTTACATTGGACCTTTCGAGATTTTGGAAAAGGTTGGACCTGTTGCGTATCGATTAGCATTACCTCCGTCTCTTGCTGGTGTGCACAATGTGTTTCATATTTCGATGCTCCGAAAATACATAGAGAATCCGGAACACATTTTGCAGCAAGCACCCGAAGGACTTAGTGCTGATTTGACCTATGATGAAGAACCGGCCGAAATCCCGGATAGGAAGGACAAGCAACTGCGGAATCGCGCCATTCCTTTGGTGAAGATTCGGTGGAAGAACCATACCCCCCGAAGAAGCTTCTTGGGAGAAGGAAGAAGACATGAAGGAGAAGTTTCCTTACCTCTTTGGAAGCACAGTACGCTTTCAATTTCGGGGACGAAATTTCTTTAAGGGGGGGAGAATGTGAAACCCAGCCCTAACCTTGACCCGGAAACCTTGTTATTTGTAGGTCCGATGACCCGAAGTAAAGTAAGAAGTCAGCTTTGGGCCATCCCAAGAGAGGACTTGGTGTCCGGCTTTGAATCCATGAAGGTTGATGATGAGGTTCTATTTATGGAAACAGAATCCCGATGAAGATCTAATTAGTTGATGGACTTGGAGTGCTCTCTATCTTGGTTTGAAGGCATTTCTACCTACTAGGTAAGTCACTTGACTTGTGTACAAAACCCCTTTAGGTTTGGATTTGATCCGGGCCTTCAATTCCCCTCGCTTTGGCCTTGTCGTCCGCATTGGTCGACCGATTGGTCGATCGGGCCGCCGACCAATCCACTCGACCAATGGGTGCCGTCTTTGGCAATTAGGTTGATTCTTGCTCTATTTAAGTCTAACCTCGAGTCCACTTCGTATTTGCTGCCTCCAAACCCTCTCGGAACGAACCAAAGACCTCTCGCAAGTCATCTCTCTTGCATCCTTGGAGTTTTCTTGGCGGATCTTCGTCGGAACTCTTCTTTTTGCATCAAAAGGTATGTCTACTCTCTCTTCTTCTCCTACATCTTTGTTTTTCTTTCCTTTTTGAGTTGAGACAGAGAAGAGATGCTGCATCCTCTCGTTGCAAACATCTCTCGAACATGTTCTCATGATCATCCTAAGGATTTAAGGCTAGAACAATGATCTTAACCATGATCATTGCAAGCTTTTGAAGGATTCATGATCAAACCATGATTTAATCTCTCGTTAATTTCCTAATCTGAATTCTCGATCTCTTTGGATCTTCTTTCATTGATCATGTTAGTGGTTAATGGTTGTGTTTTCTTTCTATGATCCATAATCCATAGAATTCTAGTTGTTCTCTTCTACCTTACTATGTGTTCTTCATGATGCATGATAGTACATATATGGTAGGTTTTATTTCCTTATTTAGATTTATGCTTCTAAGCCTTATTCCATGAAGACCTATGCATGTTTTCATGTTTTCATTACCAAAAGCAATGATCCATCCTCCTATAGTTCTTGTCTTTGTTTTCTATTTCAAAATTCATCAAGATCCATGTTTGATTTATTTATGGTAACTTTTTGTTTCCTAATTTGGATCTTGATACCTTGATTTGATTAGTGTTTTGAGGTCCCCTATATGTTAGAATACTACCGATGTAGTCTACCCCTTGATTAGTACCCTTTTGAACCACCAAATTCGGATTTCATATCTCAAAACTCTGATTTTCTAAGTTATCGTCCGCATTGGTCGACCGATTGGTCGACCGGACCACTCGACCAATCCACTCGACCAATGAGTACAAAGAACTCCAGCATTGGTCTGCTTCGGATGTTTTGGTATATTTTCTGTTAGGGATCTTTCCTAATATGTTGTATATACTTGTTTAGGACCTTCTTCTCAAGTTTGCCAAGATCTTACTTGATTTCTTTGGATTCTTTTAAGAGTTATAAAAGGTAAGGATGGTTATTTCCTTAATTACATAGATAGCATGAATCTAGTTTCTATATTTGAATATCATTAATATGTTTCCTAAATTAGATTCTTACAATGATATTCTACTGTTGCATAACTTTGATTACAGTAGCATTACTTATTCATATTGAATTGATTCATGTATGATTTACTTACCAATGTTATACAAGTGATTGTTATACTGATTTCTTTCCATATATGGAGTTACCATATATGTGATGATATGAATTGATGCATGTGTATGCTTACGTATGGTTTGGAAAGGAGAGGTGTCCTTTTGACACTTCTGTCCTTGGACTACTACGGGAATATTATGGGATGTTTCCGGAGATGCCCTCTGGACACCTTCCTAAACCGTTGGATGACATATATAGGATTGTCTAGTAGTGTTTGGCTAGGATGTCCTGTTATGTCGACCCTAATCGGAGGGGTATTGAGACCGAACGACCCGTGGTAGCAATGGGGATTCATGGGCGCTCAAGACCGGTAACCAACCCGTGAGAGGACAGGAATCACATTGTGGGGGCCATTTGTTGGTAGGGTTGCATATGGTTAGACTTGGGCTCACGGGCGCTTAAGACCGGTAACCAACCCGTGAGAGGACGTGAGAGCTTCCCGTTTACCATATGTGGATAACCAATAGGGTTGATGAGTCCGTAGTCCGAGTTGGTCGGTGCCATAGGATACGCCGACTCTAGTGTGAAGGATACCGGAAAGGATCGTCGTGGACGAGGAATGGAAGTATCCGGATCCGACTTGATGTAACCAAGTAGAAGACTTGCATTTGGCTAGGTATTACCCCCGACATGCGCCAAGATTTATACCAAATGGTTGTGAGAGAGTGTGTTGACTTAACCCCCCGCCAAGGTTTGTCCCGAGGGATGAAGGACCCATTACCAATCGGCTGCTCAAGACCGGTGAAATGATCCGTGAGAGAATCCAAGATATCTTAAATGGTTGAGGATGTGAGTGGACTTTCCTAAAGAAGTACGGTGCTATGACTTAAAGCATGTCTCGCCAATAGAGACCAAAGATACTTAGAGTTAGATTCATTCATTCATTGTTTGTCTCATATCATATTGCATTTATGATTGTTCCGGAATCCCGCCATTTATGTTATTATGGATTTTAATCGCTTTACCGAGTTTCTTTGAAACTCATTCCTTTATTGTACAATGTTGTTAGACTATCCCGCAGTACGGAATACTATGACGGTCCCTATGAGGAAGCGCAAGGCGAAGAGACATATCTCCAGGAAGGTGATTGCGGTTACCACAATTACTCCGAAGATCCCACGGGTGGTTATGCTCCGTACGATGCTTAGTCCGACCATTGAGTGGAAGCGTCCTTGTGCTATCTATGAGATCTACACCTACAAGGATGTCGTCTACAAAGTGGAGAATAATTTAGTTACCCAATGTACTTGCTACTGGGATTAGCTTTTATCTAGTTTATTCTTTAGAGCTACTTTTCCGCTGGATGTAAAGTGGGATTTTTGCTTCACTTTACTTATCTGTTTGACACTCTGATTATATCTATTATTCCGTTTCGTTTATGATTCATTCTTTCATTATTGGATCTATGATTTATCTTCCGCACTCTTGTTATGGTTGTTCATGATTATGTTATTGTTTATGTGGAAGGTTGATCACTCGATACCTGATCTTCGGGCTGTGGATCACACTCTCGGGTATGCCAGATAGGGTACCGGCTGGGAGGGCGTGACAACTATTGCCTTTGATGTTTGTTCATGCTCAAGTCCTTCGAAAGGTGCAAAATATTCAGGACGTATCCGAATAACACAAATTCTTGGATAAAGATGCAAGTCTTTAATGGTGTGAAAATGAATCGGGAAGGACCTGAAAAGGTTTATCTTTTTAGGAAAAAGATGCAAGTCCTTAATAAAGGTGCAAATATTAATCGGGAAGGATCCGAAAAGGTTTATCTTTTTAGGAAAAAGATGCAAGTCCTTAATAAAGGTGCAAATATTAATCGGGAAAGACCCGAAAAGATTTTATCTTTTTAGAAAAAAGATGCAAGTCCTTAATAAAGGTGCAAATATTAATCGGGAAGGACCCGAAAAGGTTTTATCTTTTTAGAAAAAAGATGCAAGTCCTTAATAAAGGTGCAAATATTAATCGAGAAGGACCCGAAAAGATTTTACCTTTTAGAAAAAAGATGCAAGTCCTTAATAAAGGTGCAAATATTAATCGGGAAGGACCCGAAAAGATTTTATCTTTTTAGAAAAAAGATGCAAGTCCTTAATAAAGGTGCAAATAGACCAGGCGTACCCGAATCTTGCTTTATAAAAAGTGCTAGTCCTTTAAAAGGCGCAAAATGAACCGGGACAGACCCGAATAGATCCTTTCTTTTTTGAAAAAGATACAGAGCTATTGATAGAACTTTCTCAGATTGGTGGAGTTCCATGACCGATCAATTGGTTTTCCAGTTACCGAGTCTTTCAGTCGGTACGCTCCCGGCCTTGTTTCTTTGTCTACCAGGTAAGGTCCTTCCCATGTTGGAGTTAACTTTCCTTGATTCTTCGGATCAGAAGCCCCAGTTCGTCTCAACACCAGATCTCCTGACCGATATCTTCGGCTTTTGACCCGAGAGTTGTAGTGTTGAGCTACTCTTTTTTGGTACAACTGATTTCTTTGTTGTGCCTTCGTTCGGGTTTCTTGCAAGAGGTCTAAGTTCTCTCTTAGGCCCTGGTCATTTTGATTTTCATCAAAGGTGTCGTGACGTAATGACCCAGCCAACACTTCCACGAGAGCTAAGGCCTCGGTTCCATACGTGAGGCAGAATGGGGTTTCCCCAATTGGAGTTCGAGCAGTCGTCCTGTATGACCACAGAACACTCGGGAGTTCCTCGACCCATTATGCCCGATTATCCTCCAGTCTCTTCTTAATCCCGTCTAGGAGTGTTCTGTTGGTGACTTCCACCTGTCCATTGCTCTGAGGGTAAGCAACTGAGGCGAACCGATGCTCAATGTGATATCTCTTGCAAAAAGATTTGAATCCTGCTCCCTCGAATTGTTTTCCATTATCTGTTACAAGGATTTGGGGTATCCCGAACCTGTAAATGACTTTTTCTTCAAAAAATTTCTCCATCTATTTTTTTGTGATGGAAGATAAAGGTTCAGCCTCGACCCACTTCGTAAAGTAGTCTATGGCAACCACAAGATATTCCCGACTTCTTGATGCCTTCGGTAATTTCCCGACCAGGTCCATTCCCCACATTGCAAATGGTGTCAGGTTGGAGACGGGCATCATGGGAACTGCTAGAACCTTTGGAACATTCGCGTGCTTCTGGCATTGCTCGCATTTGCGAACATACTCAATAGCATCCTTTTGTACAGTTGGCCAGAATATGCCCGAGCGCAACACCTTCTGTGCCAAAGCCTTTCCACATGTGTGCTCCGCAAATTCCCTCATGAATCTCTGCTAGAGCGTAGCTGGCCCGGGAAGGTCCAACACATCTCAAAAGTGGATCAGTGAATGATCTTCTGTATAGTTGGTCCCCAATGATGGTGAACCGAGCCTAGTTTCTGATTCTTTTGGCTTCTTTTGGATCAGTCGGGAGGACACTATCCCAAAGGTATTGCACCAAAGGCGTTGTCCAGTCGGGCTCGCTACTAATCTCAAAAGTTTCTATGTCCTGTGTACTCGGGCTGTTTAGATCTTCAATATAAACTGCCGAGTCTAAGTTCTTGTAATTTGCCAAAGATAGTCGGGAGAGTTCATCTGCCTTTTCATTCTCCTTTCTGGGTATCTGTCGGAATGTTACCCGATCAAAGTAAATTTGGAGCTGTTCAACCTTGGCCAAATACTTGGCCATCCTTTCATCCTTCACATTATACTCTCTCTTGATTTGATTAACAACAAGTTGGGAATCGCTCCTTACTTCCAATTCCTAAACCCTGAGTGCTCGTGCCACTCGTAATCCTGCTAAGACAGCTTCATACTCGGCTAAATTATTTGAAGCCGGAAAATTAAATCTTAGAGCGTAGCTGATTGTGAAGTCCTCGGGACTGATGAGTGTCAAGCCTGCTCCCGATCCTGAAGCATTACTCGAGCCATCAACATGTAGAATCCACAAGTCTGATGTCTCAGTAGCAGCTGCTTGACTCTCATTTTGTGGTAGGGTGCTTTCCACAATGAAATTGGCCAATACCTGACCTTTATGGCCGTCCTCGGTTTAAACTCGATCTATTACTCGCTAAGCTCTACCGCCCACCCGACCATCCTTCCAGCTACATCAGGTCTTTGAAGTATTTTCTTTAGTGGGAAGTTGGTCGGGACTATTATTGGGTGTGCTTGAAAATAAGGCCTTAGCTTTCGTGATGCCACGAGAAGCGCTAAAGCCTGCTTATCAACATCCGAGTACCTTGTTTCAGCATCTATGAGTACATGACTCACATAGTAGACCGGGTTCTGGATCGTTTCCCCTTTCACCAGTACAGCACTGACTGCAATTAGTGAAATAGCAAGATAAACTGTGAGAATTTCCCCGGTTACGGGTCGAGCTAAGACAGATGTCGTCCCGAGTGATATTTTCAATTGTTCAAATGCCTGCTGGCATTCCTCCGTCCAAGTGATCGCTCCCGAACTGGATGTAGTTTTCAACGCCTTGAAAAAAGAATTGCACTTTTCCCCGACTCGGGAAATGAACCGGTTCAATGCGGCTACCCTTCCCGTTAAACACTGGATCTCCTTCACCGTGACAGGCGGTGTCATCTCGATCAGTGCCTGGATCTTCTCCGGGTTGGCTTCTATTCCCCTTTGGGAAACCATGAAGCCGAGGAACTTCCCCGACAAAACTCTGAAGGCACATTTTTCAGGGTTCAAGCACAGTTGGTATGTTCTCAGTACGTCAAATGTTTCTTCTAGGTCTGCCAAATGTCTTGCCCGAGCTAGACTCTTCACGAGCATGTCATCAACGTAAACTTCCATGTTTTTCCTGATCTGCTGTTGGAAAATTTTGTTGACAGCTCTCTGATAAGTGGCCCCTGCATTTTTTAAACCAAAGGGCATCACTCGGTAGTAGTAACTCTCTCGATCAGTCATGAATGAAGTATGCTTCTCATCTTCCCGACTCATCAAGATCTGGTTGTATCCTGAATAGGCGTCCATAAAGCTAAGGACTTCATGCCCAGCAGTTGCATCAATCAGGAGGTCAATCCTTGGGAGAGGGTAACAGTCCTTCGGGCAAGCTTTATTCAAATCTGTGTAGTCGGTACACATTCTCCACTTCTCACTCGCCTTTTTGACCATCACTACGTTGGCCAGTCAGGTTGGACATTCAATCGGTTCTATGAAACCCGACTTCTCCAATTTTTCCACTTCGATTCTAATTGCTTCATGCTTTTCTATTGCGAAGTTTATCCACCTTTGAATGACCGGGGTAGCATCCTTATGGATTCAGAGTTTATGCTCTGCTACCCGCCTGTCTATCCCGGGCATGTCGCATGCTGACCATGCAAAAATGTCTGCATTATCATATAGGAACTGAGTAAGCTCCTTTTTGAAGTCGTCCAGTTGCTCCGACCCGATGAATGTCCCTCTCTGGGGTAGAGACTGGCTGAGTTGTATTCTCTCCATCTTTTCCACCGGTTCTGCTCTTTGCATGTTTTCTTCGTCCCAGTCGTCTCGAACTTCAATAGTCAGAGCGGTTCCTGAACTCTCAGGCCTCCGTTTTTCTTTGAGGTAGTTGGTGCAGCATTACCGAGAGGTTGATTGATCCGAGCAGCATTCTCCTACTCCGGTGTCAGTCGAGAACTTCAATTTCATGTGCCTAGGGGATACGACTGCCTCAAGTGCATTGAGTGTCGGACGTCCCAGGATCACATTGTATGCCGACAAATCCTTTACAATCATAAAGTTGACTCGAACCAACGTGTCTCGGGGTGACTTCCCGATCTTGAGATCCAAATGGATCGTTCCTTTGGCCATTGCTGAGGATCCTGCAAAACCATATAATGAAGTTGATGAAGGGGTTAGTAAATCATCAGCCAGTTTCAGCCTTTTGAAAGCCTCGTATGAGATCAAGTCAACGGATGACCCTGTGTCAACCAAGACTCGGTGAACCTCCTGATTAGCTATTTTGACCTTGATGATTATCGGATCATCATGCGGCGCTACAACCCCATTAAAATCCTCATCTATAAAGGTTATTGGTTCCGGGCATGCCGAATTTGCTCTCTTTTTGGGTAAGTGGACAGCTCCCACGAATCGGGCTTTTAGCTTCGCCTTCCGGATTGATTCCACAGTCGGGCCTCCCATGATCACGTAGACTGGTGTTTCTTCCCGATCTTCTTTTTCCTTTCCCTTGTCTGCCTTTTTAACGGCTTCTCTCGGGCTTGGGGATCGAGCTCTCTTTTTTTATTCTAGTGAATCAGCTCGGGACTTTCCCGATTCCCTCACGTATTGTGAAACCCAGCCCTAACCTTGACCCGAAAACTCTGTTGTTTGTAGGTCCAACAACCCGAAGTAAGGCAAGAAGTCAGCTTTGGGCCATTTCAGTAGAAGACTTGGTGGCTGGATTGAATTCCATGAGTGTTGATGTCAGTGTTCCATTTATGGAAACTGCACCCTGATGAAGATCGGATTAGTTGATGGACTTGGAGTGCTCTCTGTATTGGTTCGAAGGCATTTCTACCTACTAGGTATGTCACTCTAGGTGTGTGCAAAACCCCTTGATGTTTTGGACTTGATCTGAGCCTTCAATTCCCTGTTTTGAAGTTGCTGTCCTGATTGGTCGACTCATTGGTCGATTGGACCAATCGACCAATTGGTTCTGAAATTACCAATTAAGTCATGTCTACTCTATTTAAGTCTATTCTCGGGAATACTCCGCCTCACCTGCCTCCTAAGCCTCTGGAACGAGTTAGAACCCAATTCTAATCAATTCCCTTGCATCCTTGGTTGATATCTCGCAAGAACTGAAGTAATCTTCATCCTCCTGCATCAAAGGTATGTTTATGATCTCTTTTCTTTCTCTATCTCTGATTTTCTTTTCTTTAATCTGTTCTTGAATGAGATCAGGAAGAAGATACTGCACTCTTGCAACCATCTATTCCATGATCTCATCATGTTCTTTAAGATCTATGATCATCATCATGATCTTAACCCTAGCCAGTTGAATCCTTGAAACCCTAACCTTGTATGATCATTCGGAGAACCTTTGGTAACCTCCCATGTGAGGGAAACCTCATGGGTAATGTTTTATTAACCTAAACTAGAATTTCTATGATTTCTTGTTAGTTTCTTGACAACAATCATTCCTTTTCATCAGGTGATATTAACCTGTTCATGTGAGCCAAAAGGGTGAAACCCTAGCCAATTAAATTCTTGAAACCCTAACCCTTGTATGATCTTTCTGGAACCCTCTGGTAACCTCCCATGTGAGGGAAACCTCAAGGGTAATATTTATGATAATCTAGATTTGATATTCTATAGTTTCTTGTTATTATTGGCCAACAATTTACTTCCCTTTCATCCTGTGATCATGACCTTTTCATGAGAGCCAAAAAGGATGAAACCCTAACCTTTTGGGTATATGTTATTAACCCTGTTAACAGCCAATCAATGTGTTTTCTTTACTAAAATCATAACCTATCATCCTCTAGTTCATTATCCTTGATCATACTATGTTTTCTTCATGATCCATGATTTAACCTAATTAGGTTAACTTTTTGGCTACTGAGTTGTAACCTGGAAACTTAATTTGATTAATGGTTTGATGTCCTCTATAGACTTGGATGCTTCCATTGAAGTTTCTCCCTTATTTTGTACCCTTTTGAACCACCAAATTCGGATTCATATTCTAAAATTTCTGATTCTTGAAGGCTACTGTCTCTGTTGGTCGACTCATTGGTTGACTGGGTCAGTAGACCAATCAATCGACCAATGAGTACAGCAGCCTCCTTCTTGGTCTGTTTTGATTGATTTGATATCTTTCCTTCTATGTATCTTTCCTAACATGTTGTATACACTTGTTTAAGACTCTTTTCTCAGGTTTAGTCAAGGTCCTACTTGATTCCCTAAGTTCCTTTACGAGTTAGAAGGTAAGGACAGTTATTTCCTTAACTACATAGATCGCATGCTCTCTGGTTTCTACTTTATGAAACTATGAGTTTGCCTACTGTTATTGTATTTTACTTCTGATTTTCTACTGTGAGAACAGTAGTTCTTACTTATGTTTTCTTTTATTATTTAAGCTTATGTGAATGCTTATTACTATATTGTTTAATGATTAGATCATGACTGTATACTCTCTTGTATATGATGAACTGGTGATTGTGTATGTCATGTCTGATCTGAGATTGTGTATGATTAGGTATGATTTGGGATTGAGAGGTGTCCTTTTGACACTTTTGTCCTTGGACATTATCGAAAATAGTATGGGATGTTTCCGGGATTGCCCATCGACGCTTTCCCGGATCATTGGTTGTCATACCTAGGAATGTCTAGCAGCGTTTGGCTAGGATGTCCCCGTTATATCAGACCCAAATTGGAAGGGTATTGAGACCGAACGACCCGTGGCAACAATGAGGATTCACGGGCACTCAAGACCGGTAACCAACCCGTGAGAGGACGGGAATCACATTGTGGGGGCCATTTATTAGAGGGTTGCATATGGCTAGACTTGGGCTCATGGGCGCTTAAGACCGGTAACCAACCCGTGAGAGGACATGAGAGCTTCCCGTTTACCATATGTGGATACCCAATAGGGTTGATGAGTCCGTAGTCCGAGACTATTAGGACTCTAGTGGAAAGGATACCAGAAAGGATCGCCCGAGGTGAAGAATGGAGGTATCTGGACCTGAGTTGATGTAACTGAGTAGATGACTTGCATTGGGCTAGGTTTTACCCTGACATGCACCGGTACTTATACCAAATGGTTATGTGAGAGAGAGGTGACTTAACCCCCAGCCATGGATTGTCCCGAGGGATGCCGGACCCACTACCAACAGGAGCCGTACGCGTGACCTACCCCAAGAAGTATGATGCTATGAGTTAAAGCATGTCTACCAATAGAGACCAGCATACATAGAGTTTAGATGCATACATACATTATCTGTTTCATATTGCATTGCATCTTGTTATGGTTTGCTTTCATGTTATTTATGTTGTTATGGATTAACTACCTTACTGAGTTTCTTCGAAACTCATTCCTTTTTGTACAATCTTTTGTTAGACTATTCTACAGTTCTTGACTACTATGAAGGACAGTATGAAGAAGTGCAAGCCGATGAAGCGTACTACACGCAAGGTGTTGGCGACAATCAAGATTACTCTGATGATCCTTCAGTTGATCAAGTTGCGTACTACGATTAAAGGCAACGTAGAGTTGGAACATCTCCGGTGGATTGATGAAGTCCACTATTTTGAAGATGTCATCTATAGGATAGAAGACTCTTAAGTTTAGACATCTTTCTTTTTCCTTTGTTTCAGTTGTTATTCCTTTTAGACTTATATACTACGTTCCGCTACATTTGTGAAGTGAGTTTCTGCCTCACTTTACTTCTTTTGATATCTACGGATATCTGGTATCATTTTTCCGTACTCTGATTATATTGACTATTCATGTTTGACTTTAATCTTTTGTTTATAATATTTAAACCTTGATTATTTATTGTTCATGATTATGTTATTGTATATGTGGGAGGATGATTTCCTCGATACTTGATCTTCGGGGCTGTGGATCACACTCTTGGGTATGCCAGTTAGGGTACCGGCTGGGAGGATGTGACACGTATTGTCCAAGTTTTCCTTGCTGGATTAGTTTCTCGATCTCTGATTTCAGAATTCAGAAACTATCCATGTGGTGGCCGTAATCTTTATGGAAAAGACAATATTTTGTCATGTCCCGATCCTCCGGTAGTGAACGCAACTTACCGGGCCACCTCAAAGCCTTCTTGTCCTGAATATTCATCAGAATCTCTGATGGTTTTGCATTAAGGGGAGTATAATTCACTCTCCCTTGATCATGTTTCCACTTACTTTTTGCCCCCTGATTTTTGTCATTTGGGGAATTTTTATCTATATCCCGATCAGATCTTCTGTCTCGATTGGCTTTTACCCGAGCGTTTATTACTTCATAAGCGCTGGCTTGCTTCAGGCACTTACGTAACAGTGTCCCGTATGTTTTGGGCTTATCTGTTAGCAAGACTTCCAGAAGTCTTTGATGAGTGATGCCGCTCCAAAGTGCACTGTAGGTCACTTGATCATCAAGATCTTCAATCTCAATGGCAACTTCGTCGAATCATTTCAGGTAATCCCGAATGAACTTGCTTCTTCCTTGCCGTATGGCAAATAGGCTATCAGACGTCTTCTTACTCCCGATGGCACTTTGGAACCAAGATATGAATTTTCGGGCAAGCTCCCGAAAGTTGTTGATGGATCCTGGTTGGAGGCCGCTGAACCACTTGATGGTTGGTCCTTTGAGTGACGCCGGGAACGTTCTGCAGAGCAATTCGTCCTCCCGACCAAGTACAGTCATTACTGACTTGAAGTAGCTTATATGCTCCTTCGGATTCGTCTTTCCCTCGAACGGGGTGAACGTAGGCATGATGAAATTCCGTGGAAGAGGCATGTTCATAATCTCATCCGAGAATGGCTCTCGGTCTACTACATCAAGATCTTCGTCGTGGTCCCGATCCTCTGGTTTTCGCTCGACCGCCACTACTCTCCTTCGGAGTCGATTTTGCCTCGCCCCGTCCTCATAAGACTCAGCGGGCTCCTCCCTCTGGGAATGTGTAGCTGGTTCCTCCCTTCAGGGGTGTACTCGGGACACGGATACCCTCGAACGTGAAGGCTGAGGGTGGCTTTTTCCTTGATCCTCAATCTCCTCCCGACGACTCCTTTGGGGCAGGGATCCTGTCTTAGATGGTACCGAAATACGATCTAAGGCACTGATCCTGGTCCCGTTGGGGGTCGTTTGGTGTTTATTCCGGTCAGGATGAGTTTCCTTTTGTTCCCGGGTTTGCCTTTCTCTCGGGATACGCCTTGCTTGTCGGGAGCTTCTTACTGTCTGGAAGGCTTTTAACAACCTTCCCGCCTGAGTGTTACGTCTTGGTCCTTGTTCGACTCCAATTTGATGGACCAAGTTACGCAACACTCCTTGCATCTCGAGCATGCCCTTTCTTATTTCATCTACATTTGCCACAGTGGCATGGCCCTGGGGACCCCTGGACGTTCCTTCGCCATTCGGGTCCTCAAGAACCAGGTTGTCCTATAGAGGATCCTGTTCTACTTGGGTTGAGGGATCGACCCCATCTTCTAGGATTGTTCAATCATCCCCAGTTGTTTCTTGTCGGGAACGTCCGTTTACTCGTCTCACCATGACTTTGAAACTTTGTCGTTCCCACAGACAGCGCCAAACTGATGCGTATCAATTATACTTCTGGATCCGACTGAGCCTCCTCTCGTATCCGGGACGATGAGTCCTGCAACAAAGGTTAGATGCGGGCCGGCTTCTGTGCCGAACAGCCGCCTCCGATGGCAAAGTCAGATAATGAACAATGTGAGGTCTCGTGCAAAAGCTACACAAGATTGTACTCAGAGTATCTTGGATGCTTACCGGTAAGGTGTGTCTCCCATCTTATATTGATTAACTTACCTTATATGCATTTGGTAAGTCTATCCGATAGGGGCTGTCATATCTCCTGAGATCACGCCTTCCTGTCATTAGCCCCGTGTAATCGTCGATGGAGTTGACTTTCTTAAGGGAGAAAGGTTACCATATTAGTTGAGCGTTCATTGTGCCTTAGTCAACTTAGTCGTCTATATCCCGATAACATGCGAAGCCCCATCCGGGTATAACCCGATGGTTGAAGAGACGAGTGCTAACGGCAACCCGTTCGGGTCCTACCCGGTTAGGTATGAAACTTCCGTATCAAGTGGTTTCCAGAGAATCATCATTTTACACTAAATTGTAGAATCACTTGAGTCTCCCAGATTCACGTGGATTCCGAGTCATTTTTGAACCAAACGGTATTTCTTACCTGGAATCATGACTCCCTAGAATCTGGTTCCACAGAATTGTGAAACCAAACGCCTCGAAAATGATAATGAGCAATTGAGAAAAATGAAAAGAAAAAAATTGAAAAAAAAGTATGTTTTTTTATAAAAGAAACCTTCATCTTAACTATAACATTTTAAGTAAACTTTTACATAAATGAAGAGAATGAAATTTTCACCATAATCCATAAAAGACAAAAAAAATCTATGGAGGCTTTTCTATTATTTTAAATAAAAATAAAACTGATAATAGATGCCAAACAATTTAAAACAATGAAAAAATCTCATAATTGAGAATGATAATTGATACTAAAAAGAGTCTAAGTAAAGAAAAAAAAACATAAACAACAAAGTGGATTAAGCACCACGTTTCAACAAGTGTAAAGCACCAGATGAGCAACTAATAAATTACTGATTTTAATCCCCTCTTTGTGCTTTACCCACTTGTACAAACCAGAACATGAGGATTTAAAACAACCTTTGTGTGTTGGAGAAGTTGGGGGTAGGACTCCTCAAAACGGAGAAATATTTAAACCCTTATGGTGTCGTTTATCGAAGGGAAAAGATTCCAAGGCCCAACCATGGCCACCTCTGTACGCCAACCGTGGCGATCGACGAAAGAAACCAAAAAATTACAGTGAAAATCCTAAATCAGCGGTGGAGATACCAACCGTGGCAACCGCTCCCTCACTATCATGGGGCTAACCCTGGTACGAATAGTAATCCTCCTCGGCACCAACATTCTAATCTTCACCGAAGATATCACCCGGAGGGTAGTATGCGGGATCAAAGTCCGTCTTGATGGAGGTGCCTCATAATCTTCAGTACCTGTAGGATAATCTAAAAACATTTGTACAAAAGGAATGAGTTCGAAGAACTCAGCAAGGTAGTTATTCCATAATTAAATCATACATATACAAAACATAATATAATGCAATATGATATGAAACATATGATGCAAGTATGATTCTAACTCTATGAATGCTAGTCTCTATGGTAGACATGCTTTAAGTCATAACACCGTACTTCTTTGGGTTGTCAGTCACTCCCCCTCAATCATACAAGATATCTTGGGTCTGCCAGGGAAGTCAGGTAAAGTCATCTCAAAAACCATGGTTGGGGATTTAGTCACCACTCTCTCACATCACCGTTTGGTATAAGTACTGGCGCATGTCACAGTAAAGCCTAGCCCAATGCAAGTCATCTACTCAATCGTATCAAGTCAGATCCAGATACGTCCATTCCTCGCCCCCGGCGATCCTTTCCGGTATCCTTCTCACTAGAGTCAGCATAATCCCAGATTACGGACTCATCAACCCTATTGGTCATCCACAAATAGTAAACGGGAAGCTCTCACGTCCTCTCACAGATTGGTTATCGGTCTTGAGCGCCCGTGAGCCCAAGTCTAGCTATTTGCAACCCTACTAATAAATGGCCCCTTTCGGGTATCCGTAGCATGGTTTATGTCCCCTACCGGATTGGCTACCGGCCTAGAGCGCCCATCAAACCATACACTACCACGGGTCGTTCAGTCTCAATGCCCTTCAGATTCGGGTCTGACACGACAAGGATAATCCTAGCCACACAACTAGATAATCCTATATATGTCATCCAATAACCTGGGAAAGTGTCGATAGGCACCTTCGGAGAACATCCGATACTATTCCCTCCGACGCCCAAGGACAGAAGTGTCAATAGGACACTCCCCAATCCCAAGTTATACGTAGGCAATCACATATTCAAGTTCATCATTTTTCATGCATCCAATACATCTTCATAATAAATGAATCATCATAGACATAAGAAATCAAGAATAATAATTTAACATGACAAGAGTATAAGAATTTCAATACTACTGTCCTAACACATGTATAACAGTCCTATGATAATTAAAAGTAATCAAGAGATTCTATTCTTTAAGCAAGAACACAATTCATAAGTTGATGACCTATATGTTTATGGAGATAACCATCCTTACCTTAGGCTGAGTTGATGATGAATTGAGAATACCAAGAAATGGTCCAAAAGAATTGTTAAGACCCTAAACAAACATCAATAATAAGTTAGAGAAGAAATTGGGAAGATCGGATGTGAAATGGGTCAAAACTGGCTAAAGTTGCTGTCAGCAACAACTTTGGTCGATGGCATCAACCAAAAATCTCATTGGGACAGAATAGTGGATTTTGGGGGTTTTCATCTGAAATTGGTTTTCCGGTGTTCGGATCAATCTGAAACTTGGAGGAATGCTTAAGAACAGTATGAGGACACTATAAATTAAGAAAATAACATAATCCAATGGTCTAAATAGAAAGCCCCAAATTAAGCTATCAAGTTCAAGTGACAAGCATCATGGCATGATTTGGGATTGATTGCATTGACATAGAAATGGCATGAAATAGCTAGAGGAACTTATAGAAATTCGATTAGAATCATATAATAGTGATAAACATGAACATAGTATACCATACAACTCAGTTTTGTACAAAATGACATGATGTTGAGAGGAAAATCAAGGAATACATATGCTAGGCTTGAGATGGGGGCATAGCATCAATAGATGGCTAAGAAGATCATGGGTTAAGCATAAGTGGACACTTGGAGTGATGGTTGCAAGGTTGCAGCACCATCTCCAATGTCTCAACAGCAAGAGAGGAATAGAAAAGAATAGAAAAATGTAGAATAAAGAGTGGAATGATGATTCATACCTTGTTGTTGAAGATGGAGGCAAGAATCAATGATAAACAATGAGTTTTGGTGGAGTACCCTTCACATATACCTAGGAGTTGCTTTGGGAAGCTCTCCCCACGTTCTCAGGAGTGAAAATGATTGCAATAGGGCTGAAGGCTCGAGGTTATAATAATTAGAAAAGAGAATATTCCATAGAATCATTAACTTGGCAGACTGGGAAACTTTGGTCAATGGTCCTTGGTCGATGGCATCGACCAAAGAGGATCGACCAAAATATTTTTCAGCAGAAAAACAGGTTTAGTTCAGCAACTTCAGGTAAGGTTTTGAAAGGCTATACAAGGTCAAATTGAGTGAGGTTTTCTTCTATAATTCAATCAAGAAGTCCAATTTCGGGGAATACCTTCGGATTGTGCACGGGAGGTCATTAAGTATTTCAACTAAATCAATCTTCTCCGATGCGCAGACTTTCCTTAAACACTGACAATGCATTTAAGCAAGGGGTATCATCGTCAATGTCCATGGGCTCGGTCTCCGAATCATAATTATCAATCAGAAGGGTCCATAAGTCTCTTCTACCACCACTTCGGGTCTTCGGACCTAAACACAACAGTGGATCTGGGTTAGGGTCAGGGTTAGAATAGGGTTGGATATTACATAAAGCATCTGATTCCACGTGCACATAGTCCACGCCTTCGGCCAAAGCATATAGAAGGCCTGATCGCATAGCAAGGGCTTCTGCCATTAATGCCAAAGAGGCTGCTTCAGGTTCTGATACAGCAAACATGAGTGTGCCATCGCAATCTCTAAGAATGAAGCCCAACCCTGTATTTCCATTTTCAACAATAAAGGAGGCATCTGCATTTAGCTTCATATAAGGCCTAGCTGGGGGTCTCCATACCTGATGGATATTCTCCACATTAGAGCTTTGGGCCCTTTGAGAGGTTATAGTAGAGGAATGGGCCTCCATATACTCAGTAGCAGCTTTATAGGCTTGAGTCCCCACTTGAATAGGAGACCATAAGTTTCTTTGAAAGATTAAATCATTTCTAGCAACCCATAAACCCCAGCATATATAAAAGCCCAAACTCACCATGAAGCACTTTTCCTTTGTTGAGCCACCCTAAAATGAAAGAAGTTGTTGGAACCAGCAAACAAAATCCAATGGCCTATCCTCTGGTAATTTATAACCAAGCATGCTTGCAAACCATGTACTCCTTGCAAATTGGCATTCAAAAAATAGATGTGCAATGGTCTCATCCTCGTTCCCACATCGACAACACATCGAATCGACCTTAAAATTACGTCGTTTCATGGCAGCCCCTGTTGCTAAGCCTGTTGCTAGCATCCTCCAAATAAAAAATTTAATCTTTGAAGCAACTCTCGTTCGCCATATACCTTTCCAAACCGCCTCTGGAATCATAGACCACAAGTGTTGGTGAGAGGATGAGGGGTCATTTGCTCTTCTTGAGTCTCTCTCTACACATAGGGCCTGATAAACAACATTAACAGAAAGAATTCCATTTTTTGCACCTATCCAAATTAGAGAATCTTGAGAAGGGAATAAGCATAACTGTACCTTGCAAATTGCTTGGATATCCATTGGTTGAAACCAACGAGTAAGTAGTATGTCATCCCATCTTCTTGATACTGGGTCAATTAACTCAGATACCCAATTTAGTGAGCACTCAGGCGGTCTAGTTCCTTGTATTGTATAGCCATGAGCCGATGTTAACCAATGGTCCTGCCAAATGTCTATATGCTGCCCAGTTTGAACCCTCCAAACTAGATTTTTTTCAGAATTTTTTGGCCCTCTATAATCCCTTTCCAGGCCCACGAGGCTTGAGGCTTCACAATGGCTTCCAAGAAAGAACAATCAGGAAAATATATTGCTTTGAAAAATTTAGCCCATAGAGAATTGGGGTTTTCCCACAATCTATTAGCAACTTTGGTCAAGAGGGCCAAGTATTGAAGTTGTGACTCCTTGAAACCAAGACCACCTTTACATTTGGGTCTACAAATCCTCTCCCATGAGACCCAATGGGTTTTATTTTTCTCACCGAATTCTCCCCAAAAAAAGTTTGCTGATGCCTTTTTGATGTTGTCATGCAAGGATTTGGGAAGTTTAAAATGAGAACTAGCATATTGAGGGAGTGCAAAAATTACCAATTTGAGAAGTACATCCTTACCCGCATGTGATAGTAGCTTGACTTTCCACCCTTCCAGCTTTTTTGACACCCGATCCATCACCTCTTTGAAAACTTGTTTCTTAGATACTCCAATCTCATATGGCAAACCAAGATATCTTGTTGGTCCAATAGCATAAGAAACCTTGAGTATCCTTGAAAACCATCTCCTAAATTTGACATGGGTGTTGCGGCTAAAGAAAAGATTGGACTTCTTCAAGTTCACCGCCTGCCCACTAGCTTTACAATATAAGTCCAAACATGCCTTCAAATTGCACACCAGATCAAGCTGTAATTCAGAAAATAATAGACAATCATCTACAAAAAGCAAGTGAGCTAAACATGGGGCCCTATTCTTCACCTTGATACCTTTGATCAATTTTGACTCCTCTGCTGCTTGGATAGTTGCACTCAATCCTTGAGCACATAATATAAATAATGCCGGAGACAAAGGATAACCTTGTCTAATGTCTGTCGAGGGAATGATTTGGTGACTAATTGTGCCATTGAATAGGAGCTTATAAGACACCGAGGTGATACAACTCATCACTAAGGAAACCCATTGAGTAGAGAAACCCATCTTCAACAATATTGCTTTAAGGTATTCCCATTCAATGCGATCATATGCCTTCTTCATGTCTAGCTTTATAGCCAATAATTTCTTCTTACCCTTTTCCTGTGCTTGATATAGTGAAATATCTCATGAGCAAGAAACACATTATCAGAAATTAATCTGAAAGGGAAGAAGGCCGACTGAAAGGGGGAAACCAACTGATCCAAGAACACTTGCAATCGTCGGGCAAAAATCTTGGAGATAATTTTAGCTGCCACTCCTCCTAAGCTGATAGGCCTGTACTGATCTGCATACTCAGGGTGCTCAACTTTTGGTAAGAGACATATATAAGAAACATTAAGCTCAACATTCATATTACCACTTTGGAAAAATTCTAACACAAAATTTACCAAATCTAAGTGAGTAGAATCCCATAATTTCTGAAAGAAAAGAGGGGGCAAACCATCCGGTCCAGGTGATTTCAAAGGGCCCATGGAGAACAGTGCACTTTGTATCTCATTGACCGAGGGTAAGGCACATAGAGCTTCACATTGACTCAGTGACCATTGGTTGCACAAATTGTAGGACCTGCTGAAGAGCTACCTGATCAACTGTCTCTGAAGTAAAAGCTGTAACAAAATGGTCATGTAATATGTCCTCGATTTCAGTTGGTTCCGAAGTCCACTTACCCTCCTTGTTCTTCAGCCGTAAGATTTTATTGAATTGCCTCCTCTAAAGAGTACAAGCATGGAAAAACAGAAGTGTTTGCATCACCTCCCTTAAGCCATTCATTTCTGGACTTTTGTAACCATAATTCTTCTTCCCTCTGTAATTCCTCTTCCAATAATGATGTGAGGTGTTGGACCTGTTCTTTAGAATAAGATCCATCTAGTGAAGATTGGATGGCATCCAGTTTGTGTTTTAGCTTTTTAATGTTGTTTTGGATATTGCCAAAGGTCTCCTGATTCCAAGCTTTGTAAGCTATTTTGCAATTCTCCATTTTTGCCTCAATTTGCGTGCCGAAGAGCCTTCACATAATTGCTGCCACGCACTAATCCCTACACCTCTCCCTTCGGGGTGTCGAAACCAAACACTTTCAAAGCGGAAAGGTCGTTCTCCCTTACATTTACCTCCATCAAAATCAACCAATATAGGATTATGATCAGAACCAAAACAGGTTTTGTAAATACCACAGCATCATTATATAAAATCCTCCATTGACTATTTGAGAGAGCTCTGTCAAGGCGTACTCTAATATTGGCCGAACCCTTCCGTTTATTTGTCCATGTAAACAAGGCTCCCTTGTATCCCAAATCTATAAGCCCATAGTCATTAAGCATGAGTTGGAAATCAGTACAATCATAGGAAAGATTTGTGATTCCACCCTTTTTTTCTTTCCATGATAAATGAGAATTAAAATCACCTACCAAGAGCCAAGGACCAGATCGATTACTGCCAATTTGAGAGAGATTTGCCAAACAGTTCTCCTTTTATGTCTCACAGGTTCACCATATACAAAAGAAATGAAAAAAGGTTCTTCATTCATCACAGAAACTGTAGTATCAATAACCAGCATATTAGCTTGATTTGAAGTTGACAACATGCATTCCACATCAAAGTCATTCCACCTGCCTTCCCCTTAGGCTCCACATGAAAGAAACCAGTCATCTTCAGATTTTTGACAATTTTTTCCGTCTCTTTAGTACTCAAACGAGTCTCCATTAAAAAAATGATATCAGGTAAATCAGATTTCACATAATTCCACAAGGCCCTTCGAGTAGAGGGAGGCCCCAACCCTTGAGTATTCCAGCTTAGGACACGGAGTGCTGCCCGTGGGGGTAGGTCCATTTCTACCTCCACGGTGCTCTCGGTTAAAAAAGGCTGCCTTGGTTCAGTTGGGGTGGGGTTGAGAGGTAATAGAGTAGCAGAAGTTGAGGATCGGGGACGTTTAGCTTTAGGCTGTTTGGCAGATGGTGGCTTCTGTTTTGGCAATTTTGGGGAGGGAGGTGGGGAGTGTATGGGTACTGATGTTATGGTGGAGGAGGGAAAGTATTTTGGTTTGGTAATGGGTTTGTGGGGTTTATAGGATCTGATTGGGCTATGTAGTTTAGTGGTGTTGGATATGGGCTATGGTAAGGGTGTAAATTTGGGTTGAAATTTAGGTTAGCAGATGTACATTAATGGGCCTAGGATTAGGTGGTTCTGAAATGGAGCAGCCCGTTAGTTGTGGTATTAACTGGAGAATGGTGTGGGTTAATTCAGGCCATTGGATCAATTGGCTTTGCAGATGATGTAGAGCAGAATCGAATGGTTAGGGAGAGGGCGGAAATGGAAGATGAGGACATGCCAGCTGTCCAGATATTTGTTGGTTAAAAAGGTGCGGTGGATAAAGTTGGGAAAAGGTTGGATGAAAATATGGGGGACAAAAGCCAGGGGTAGTAGCAGAGGCTGTTGAATTTGAAACGTTGAGCTGGGATGGAGACATACCAGAAAAATGGAAGTGAGATCCATCGGGTTCGTTTTGAGCTCCAGTGATTGACGGTGTTTGAACCAAGGCGTTATTTGGGATTGATTCCGTTACTGACATTGAGGATGACTGGCCATTGAACAGGAAATTCAGTTGAGGAGACGTGGACATACAAGTCTGCAGCTGCAGATGATCTGTACACGTAGCAGAGGTTGTCGGCTGCGAGCTGTTGGGAAAGGTGTGTCTGGTTTCTTCTCCGGCACCGGTAAGAGGGCTAGCGGCGATGGTCGTCGTTTGCTCTAGAAGCCAAGCTGTGGGAGGAGTTCCTCAAATCTGAGAACCAAATTTGCAGCGTTCAAAAACTTCACAGAACGCGTCATGGGCACACTGATGCTCCTCTTGATGTTTTGTCTCGTCTGCAAATAATAATTTGCATCGACTGTCCACATGCCCCAAGTAACCGCAATAGCAACAGAAATTTGGCAAACGTTCATACTTGATCGTCACCGTTTGCTGAATCAAGGAAACTTGTTTGGTGATGTGGCAACTCAACTTTACCACCCAAAGTCATTTTAAAACCCCACATATTTGATAGGCTTTGTGAGAAAGTTTGAAAAAATAAAAAGTAGGACCCACTACTATTACTTTTCCACAAAATCCTTTTTTTTCTTTCTTCTCTCACTCCACTATATATGGACCCATATATATTTTTTTCTCCATCCCTTTTTTTCCCACTCCACCTTTGCAAACAAACGCAGCCGAAAGTAAGAAAAACCCTTCCCGTTGCGCACGTTCGCGTCTGGATTTTTCTTTTTTTCTCATTCTTCAGTTTTCGGTATTAGGGCAATAAGAGTATGATTAGGGTTCAGTTACTTTTGAATTTGATGCACCGATTAGTGAACGCGAGCCTGCCGTGACGGTTGTGAAACACACTCTCAACCCCCCCTCTTTTTCTGTGGAGTCCTCTCCTTCGCTGGTTCCATTTAGAGTCCAGTACTCATCGGTGAGCAACCAGGCAACCGCTGTGAGCCAAATCAACGGTGGTTTCTGATGTTTGGTATCACATTGAAGTGGCAGAAAGTTTCTATGGTCCTTTGGTTTCATCGTCCAACAGAAGTCTTGAGCTGAAACCAATAGCTCTGAAGTACAATTGAAATCCATAGTTCCAAGCCTCGAACGTATCTGAACTTCTTCTCTACAGCCATTAGTGATGGAAGAGCAACATCAACCAACTTCTCGGAGCACTAATCGTGATCATTCTAAACAAACCTCTGTCTGTGAAGAGTGCAAGTTAAATACTTCAAAGTACAGATGCCCAGGTTGCTTTATTCGATCTTGTAGCCTTCCCTGCGTCAAAGCCCACAAGCAACGGACTGGTTGTACGGGCAAGAGACCCAGAACTGATTTTGTTTCTCTCTCACAATTTGATGACAATCTCCTCGTCTCTGGTATCTCTCTCTTTCTCTCTCTGAAATTTGATTCTTGTTTTCATTATTGATAAGTTGTGAAATTCTTCCATGGATAGACTACAAATTCCTAGAGGAAGCAAAGGTGGCTGCTGAATCTGCTCAGCGAATGCGATATGAGAAGTTCGGGAGTTTTCACTTCAAATTGCCTGTCAAGCTTAAGATGCTTAGGAATGCTGCAGGTCGCCGTCACACGAGGCTTCTTCTTCTTCCTAAAGGAATGTCTAATAGAGAGAAAAATCAGTCGCGATATGTTCAAAAGTTAGTGCTTACATCTGCTATATTCTTATTCTTGCTTAATATATAATATTTTCCGTCCATATTTGGTGATATATGAAGTCTTCAGTGATATTCAAGTTTAATCTCTATTCTGATTTGTTATGTTTACATGTTCATTTCATCTTATCTTGTAAATTCAGAGGACAAAAATCTGTCAAGATTCTCACTTGATTTTGGTCTATTAATATCAATAGCAGACCTATTTCCTGATAATTTACTCACTGACTGTTTATTCAATGATAATTGCTACCAGTGAACTTGGAATCAGATTTAGAACCTACCATTAAGACCTGATGACCAGTCTAATTCCACACATATGGGTTGGAAATAACAAAACTAGGAGCAAATCGGAAGTAAGTCATGGTTATTCAGGTGAAATTTCAGAAGTTAGTGTGGGAAAACTTCTTTTTACCAAACCCCTGAAGGAAGTATTTTTCCTTCAACGGCCCAAGTATCCTAAGCACTTGAAAGAAAGATCTGTTGTCAAACAAGTACATTAGATGGCAACCGTAGAAGGGAATTTTTTCTAACTCCATTGAGTTCTATCACTTTGGCAAGAGAAACTACATTACTTCGAGTTAGTTGAAGTTATTCGAAAGTAGATTATTATGTTTGAAGAGTCCAATTACAACAGTATAAGCAGATCTCTGGAAGTTTTATTCCGAAAATAATGAGGATAACCCTCTATAAGCTTCTATTTTGTTGAAAGATGTTTCAGATAAAGGGTATCTAGTTTGTTAATATTGTTATTGCTGTAATGTTTCACACTAAAAATCTGGGCTCAAGACCCAATTTGACTCCCGATGGCTAACAATTAGATGATTTATCCATCCTAAATTAAATTATTAAGGTGTCTCAACTTGAATCAATTAAGAAAGTCAACCACTTGAATTAGTTCAGACTATATATCATGGCAAACACTACTTTTCCCTGGTGATGTATTGGTGGTGGTTCTTTGTTGCATACTTTTTGATGATATTGTTATTGCTGTAATGTTTCACACTAAAAATCTGGGCTCAAGACCCAATTTGACTCCCGATGGCTAACAATTAGATGATTTATCCATCCTAAATTAAATTATTAAGGTGTCTCAACTTGAATCAATTAAGAAAGTCAACCACTTGAATTAGTTCAGACTATATTTCATGGTAAACACTACTTATTTACAGGGTTGACCCCCCTTGGCCGAAACCCTAAAGTGCGTCCATCTATCTAGAGCTGGCTGAACCCAAAACTGGGAATTTGGTCAAAATCAGCTCTAAATAATTGCTGGCTTTAATTTTCAGCATTTCTTTTTTAAGTTTTAGAAGAGTCTTTATTATTAAGATTTCTTGTTTAAGTCAAAGATGAGTTCTTGAGTCCCTAGGAATCTTTTTTAAAGGTAAGTCTCTTACCAGTCTTTATTTACAGAGAGTTCCTTTAGTATTTAAGTCTTAGGGGGAATCTATTTTCAAGGAGATTAAATCTTTTATTATTATTTTGAATAGTTGAGATTAAGTGTAAGGGGATCCTAATCTATAAAAGAAACCCTATTGGTTTTAGAGTCTTTAGTAGGCTATAAATAGCCTATTCTACTTTTGCTTCGTAAAAATTAAGTCTACTTATGTTGAACAAGATTAATTGAGTTGAGGACCGTGGTTCCTGTTGAAGGGGCCATGGTGAAATTAATGAAAGTTCTTTTTCAAAGATCAACAACTTTCTTCAAGCTTCTTCAAGTTCTTGCATCTGCCCACGGCATTCAACAATTTCCAGCAGCAGCCACCTTCATCAAGTACAGCCCTCCCCTACCTTGCGATCCAACCAAGAATCCTCCCCCTTCCTTCCTCCCTGCCCAAGCATCCCTAACCCGTCCCCTACCCTGGCAGCAGCCAAGAACCCCTTCCGTGCCTTGCGGCAGCAAGGAAACCCTCCCCCAGCCCCTTCCTCCCTTGCGGCACCATCCCTCCTCCTTTCTCTCCCTTTCAGTCCCTCCCTTCTGTTTTATTGACTTGTGGCAGATCTGAAACAAGAAAAAAGACAGAAAAGAAAAGAAAGAAACAGAAACAGAAAATGAAAGAAGAAAATAAAAGAAAGAAAGAAGAAAAGAAAAGAAAGAGAGAAAGAAGAAAAGAAAAGAAAGCGAGAAAGAAGAAAAGAAAAGAAAGAGGAAAGAAAAGATAAAAAAGAAGGAAGAAGAAAGGTTGCCCAGGATCTTCAAACCCTTATCTCATCCCATCCCATCCCATAAATTGAATAGTTTTCTCTCCAAACACCAAGGTTCCCACCCATTAGGGATTGCTTATTTGTCTCAAACCCCAACCCATCTTAACATTTGTTAAAACCCTAAAATAAATCCGATCCATCCCAAGCCCTTCCCATACCCAACTGCAGGCTTTCTTAGGAATCTTTAACACATCATATATTTCTGTGTTACATTCCATGTTGATATTGGATATCCTACTACCTGGTAAACCATCTCACTTTGGGTTTTGATAAAACCCTAATATTTCCCTTTCCCCAAAATTATCCCCACCCACTGATTTGTGACAATAGAGCTTTCTCAAATAATTTTAGATTGACCCTCTTCATCCCATAATTGTTTTAGGATCATCCTTCGTACATTGCATCATCCTATTAATTTTTAAAGATCCCTTGCTAGAAGATTCTGGGCAAACCATAAATTGTAGGGAATTCATCCACGAAACCCTAACCCTAAAATTAGGTTTCACATAACTTTCCTATCCAATTCAGCTTGAATTTCAGATGGGCCATTCTGGTCTGGTTTTCTTTGGAACTCAGGCAGTCATGGGGCTGATTCTTAAGCTGACCTTGAATTGCAGGTGATCATATGCATGAAACATTATCTTCAAATGTTTGCTTAAGGACGGTCTTAAGAAAATATTAAATTTAGTTCTTAGAATCTGATGTGATGTCATCTTATATTGATAGGAGATCAGCTAGGAGCCAGTAAATGAGGATCTACCATGTACATGCAATTCAAATGTGGTAAAATAGTTTCTGATCAATTTTAGGTTACACTTAGGGTTGCATCTTGGGGTTATGATAGACAAATGCTGGGACAGCTATTACTGCAGGCTTAGGCTTTCAGTGATTGAGCAATGCTGGAATTGAGATTTAGGTAGTTCAGGTTAGGGTTTTGAGTTCTGGGAAAGTGAAGATGGATGGAATCTAGGGTTTGGAGGAGAAGTTCAGGCTGAGGCTTTGCATCGAATTTCCATCTGGTAGAGGGGAAGGTTCAAGCTAAAGTTGGTATGGTTCTGATGGTTGGTTGGGCTTGGTGAGTTTTTTCAGTTTTCCAGGAAGAACTAGAGTTGGGTTTTCTAGAGTTTGAGTGGGAGATAGAGGCTGGAAGTAGGTTGAACCGTACTTCAGGGACAGTTAGAATTCAATTGAAATTTGGTCTGTTTCTAATGGTGGGAATGGTCTGTGGCTGATGTAGGTCATGGGAAAAAAAAAAAAAAAGAAGAGAGGAAAGCTAGGGTTAATGTTAAGACTAGTAGAAGAAGAAGAAGAACAGGGGTTGGGGAACGGTTCTACTTACTGATTAGTGATGAAGAACAAGTTGACTGCTTTGAAATGTCCTTCAAGTCTCTTCATAAATTCAGTGAATAAAAAGATTCTTGAGTTGAGATCAATTAGGTCAGGATTGGAGAAAGCTTGAAGAATTGGATGGAGGACTGGGGAGGTGACTTCTCTCTGCTAAGCAATGGTCACAAATGAAACTTTTATGAAATTTTCATGGGCTCAACTCAGCAATTGCACATATAGCATTGATGCTGTGGCTGGCATGACTTACTAGGACTTAATAGTCGAAATTAGGTCTCACAATGGAACCATGTTACTTATCATGTGGACAGTAAATAAAAGCAACCAATAGACTGATAGAAATTTAAAACACCCCGAGTATTCTAACAGCTTTGGTGCAATCCCTGCAACTGATGGTGGAGGCTGTCTTTAGATGGCTGGATTGCACAGATTGCATCATAATGTCTGTCATAGGTTGAATAAATCCTGTGTATAACTTTGTTGTCACTTCACCACATGATGTCAAATTGTCACAATAAGAGGGATGTCTTGATGCCTATAAACAAAAAAAGGGTGAACCCCATGGTGAATGCTTCTGCACTAGCAGTCTGTGGGGCAATTAACAGTGACACAATAAAAAGGTTGAGTTGTAACTTCGACTTCACATGGGTGGGAAAGTCCCCACCCCTTAAATTTCATTAGTTCACCCAAGCATGACATTAACATGAGTTGAAGGGTAACTCTTACAACAACTCAGGTATATCCCACAAACTAAATGGGCTTAACTAGATGGTATCTTGCCCTCCAGTCAGCTCTATTTGAGGGCATATCTGACACAAAGCCTAGCCTCACCACTTGGTCATTTTAAGTCTATCCCTAGCTCTTTTAGTTCCTTCAATCTAAAATCAAATCATTATTCCTTATTGGGGCAACCAAAAGCCTCCACTAAAGATGTCTGTGCCACCTCAAACTACTTTCTTGTAGCTCGTAATGTATCGGGGATACTCCTAAATCAGCTCTAGTGATCGTTCTTACTTTATCCTTCCTTGTTTTGCCACTCATCCATCACAATTAGATTGAGTTAAGATGTAACTCCTAACTGAAACCCATGTAATCAATTACGTACACTCACACATCGTTAATTGGGCATGTGCCAAAGCAGTCGCTGCATTTGGTGGGATCCCAGCACTGTAAGACCTCTATTCCCATAAGTATGTCACATGGGACTCATGAAGATGTCGCTTGGGTCAGGTCCTGTAGCTCAAGGGGCCAGGAAAATAGACTGTTCTGATGTAAATCAGTGATGGTGTGGCAGTGAGTTACTGAGTTCTTCGGTTCCTAATTTTAAGTGTTCTCCTCTTATTTGAAATTCTCATTTTCCAGTCATAGTCATGTTTAAAATGTGTTACTCTGCTCTCAAAACTGTTTCTTGGTGTTGGCCCACTATCAAGTTTTGAAAGAAAAGAATAACTGACATGTTCAAGAATATCCAAGAGTATCCACTGTGATGCAGTTCAATAACTGATATATCATATGTCTCTGTCGTCATATAATCTTTTAGTATTTTTAAGGGATTTTCTGGAACCCTTGATGTAGGTTAAATATTATATGGGACATGTGTTATGTACCTTTTCATCATTGATACATCATACTAGCCAAAACAATACTTCCCTGAATCAATCCGTTTTTGAGTTATGCCAATGAAGTTAAAAACCAATACAAGAGAGTATGAAAGGCCCTTAACATAAGCATAGTGGAAGTCAAACCCTATTTTTGATCTCCAATGAAGGGATGTTGACATTAAAATCATTTTGAGGAAACAAGAGCAATAAGTCTCAGTATGATATGACAAGGAAAACTATAATGCCTGAGAAAAAGAAAGTTGCTATCTGTGATCTCTATCCTGTCCAGCACCATGAATCTCAGCACCAACTGAGATTGATTAGGTCAGCCACTGTTGTCAATGATCAAAGTTATGATTTTCTTGGTCGACCTCCTGATACTGTTTTTGATCTGGGGAGAAGAAAATCAACGTGGACAGACAAAACCATGGGCTCCTTGCCTTCTTTTGATTGATGAAGGCAAGTTATTCTTCCTCTTTGGCAGGCTCTGGCATTGTTATAACCTTCTCAGATAGGAGGAAGAAGTGAAGACAAAGATGTGAAACATGCAAAGAAGAGAAGAGAGCTATAAAGAAATTGGAATTGGAATTTGAAATGAAGGGTGAGCATTCACTTGCTCACTTGGAAGTCAAAGTTGTTGAGGAAATAAATAGTTAAGTTCTTCTTTCTTTTATCACTTAGGAGCCGTGTGTGGATTAAAATAGTAATATGTTTAAAAGGGGTATATAATAAAAAAAGTATCCAGGATATGCACAGAGCTTAAGTAGAAATGAGAAGCCCCAGGATATAAGAAAATTTATGAATGGAAGAATCAACGGGAACAAAATTATTCATTTTTACATAATGTATAGATTGAAGTATTGCATAGCAGCTATTAGCCTTTTTATATGGTAGAGCTTTATTCAAACAAGCTGTCATTTTCTAAATGGCAGAGCTTCATTCAAATAAGTTTTCATTGATGTGAACCAAATCCTAGGGTTTAGCTTGTAGGGATGTTGCCCTAGATTTAGGCTCACTCTCAGGAAGCCTGCAGTCTTCCAAGGCTTTATATGCTTGTAATAGGAGATTTCTTGGAGGAATTAAGGTTTAAGGTGATAAGGCAATGCCTGATGTAAGCCAAATTCTAGGGTTTTGGGATTTGGATATCAAATTCTAAAATTGGATTCACTCCAGGATCCTCTCTTTGTGAACCAGCAATCTTCTGAGATTCTATTGGAGGAATTAGGGTTCGATTGCCCAAACAATACCCAAGATGGGATGGGATTGTGGAAAGTTAGGGTTTTGGGATGGAGTTGTGGAAAATCAGGGTTCATGATTCTCTAGATGGGTTAGGTAATTTTTTCTGGGGGGTGGGGGGTGGGGGGGTTAGGTTGGCTGTTCCTAGGGTTCTTAAATTAATCTTGATCCTCTTTTCTTTCTTTCTTGCTTTCTTGGAATTCTTGATGGGATCTTGATTTGTTTCTTTTCTTTTTTTCTCTTTTCTTTCCTTTCTTGGTTTCCTAGGCTCCCACTGACCAAAGAAGGGGAAAAAAAAGAAGGAAAGAGAGCGGGGAAGGGCTGTACTTAGGGTTTATGGTTAGGGCCTTAGGGGAGGGTTGGGGATGAAGTAGGCTTTGTAATAGAAGGATGCTGGAGGTGCCACAGCATTTTGGGAGGGGTTAGGGAAGTCTGTGATGGAGGGTAGGGGGCTGGATGTCCACGATGGAGGGGGAAGGGTGAGGGAGGGCATTTGGTTGGGAATGTGGTAGGGGATTGACTTACTTGGAGGAGTAGGTAATGGAGGTGCTGTTGCAGGACTTGGTGAAGCTTCAAGGCTGCCACAGGCTAGTAGGAGTTGAAGTAGAAGAAGAGGCACTGCATAATATATTAAACCCTCGACCCAGGTCGTTGGCTAGCTTTTCATGACTCCAAGTCTCTCAAATTTTATTAATGCTTCACTGATTTGTTGACAATGAGGTGGGGGCTTTAAATAACCTTACAGTTGATAGACTTAGACTCAATCTAGGAAACTTAATTGGACTCAAACTGGGGAAGCTTTTTTGGATTGGGATTCCATTTACAACTCAACAACTAAATAACAAATTAAAAAGGAGTCTTCTGAAGATCTCTTAACTCAAATAACTTGCAAAAATAAAATAACAATTAAGAAGGAATCCTACTTGAAATTTGGATTTGAATTCTTGTACCTAACTTTAAAGATAGACCTGCATTGACATATTTTGGTGGGTGATGCGAATGACCCAATTTGTGAGATCTGTGATGGAAGTAGAAGGCTTGGCCTACCTAATGGGTCAAACCATTTACTCGATTAAAATTCTATAAATATGCAACCTATCTTCTATTATGAGGTCATTGTGAGATTTGGGTCTTTTGCCTTAGGGTTCTGGGTGAGAGTTGTGTAACGCTATTTTGACGATTGGATGAGAGATTTCTATTGTAATCTTCTTCCTACATGGTGAAAGTTCTTTGCCATCAACGTAGCACCCCGTTGGTGTCTGAACCACGTTAAATTTGTGTTCCTTTGATTTGCTTTCTGTTTCTATTTGGGGTTTCTTGGTGTTCATTTTAACAAAATGGTATTAGAGCTCTTAGTTGTTTTCGATCTATTATACATCCATGGCTTCTACATGAAAGAAATACAACATTAACAAATTCGATGGTAACATTAATTTCGGTTGTGGTGAGTTTGGATGATGGTGGTTCTTACTCAGTAAAGAGTGAAGAAGGCTATATTTGGGAAGGTGAAGAAATTTGTGGTTATGTCTGGAGATGACTGGAACAAATGGATGATAGAGCCCTCATTGCAATTAAATTATGCCTTTAGAATTAGGGCTGCAACAGGGCCGGGCTTTTGCAATCCCAAGCCTAGCCCTATATGTTATAATCTGAGCCCATTCCCGCCCTGACCCTAGTTTAGGGCGAAGGATTAGTCCCTAGCCCTAAGCCCTACAGGGCCAAGCCACGCCCATTTCCGCCCTGATTGGCCCTAATTGGGCCGGGTCGGGATGGGTTGGCCCTAATTGGCCCTAAATGGTCCTGTCCTGATTGACCCTATCTTGGCCCTAGCCCTCATTGGCCTTGTCCCTAGCCTTAATTGGTGGAGGACCTAAAATATCAAATGTAAATTCATAAAAAAAAAAAAAAAAATACATAAAAGTATCATATCATAACTAAACTAATAATAAAATTATCAAAAATATAAAATGATTCAAGCTCCTACAAAATGATAAAATAGTCAATAAGTTGATAGTATTGCTTTAAACATAAATAAATTCACACTCCATTATTCTTTATTGAGCTCTAAAAGTCTCTCATTGCTTTGGCGATGGAAACTAAAAACCTCTCCCATTGATATCCTTGTTCAACAAAAAAATCCATATTCAAAGCCTTGTTAACAAGTAAATCAACGATAATTTAGTATTGGTATTTTTTTTGTAGTTAAAGAAAATGATATTTTAGTCACAAACACATCTATCTGTTTTAATAAGTTTGTCTAAAATATCACATTGGAGGCAAAAGAAATATGTCAATATTCATGATGAGAAGTTGGGGTGTAGATTTGTTAGATATTAATTCTCTATAGACTAGTTTTTATTATTTATAATATATTATCTCGCCTTAGTCCAAAAAAAAAAGTCAATGTTTTTTGGAAACTAAAAATGACTTAGTTCGAAAAATAAAAATTACCTTAAAAATAATATAAAAAGTGAACTCATAGTCTAATATGATCAAAATAACTGAAGGTCAAAATTAAGACTTATAGTTATATCAATGTTAATATAAAGATTAGGATAAAAATCTAGTACATGATCATGGTCAAATTAACATTAAGATGAGAGCCAAATTTAGGGTCAGGATCAGGGCCAAAATAAGATGGATGCTTACTACATTGGTAATGGGGATATAATTATCTTTGTTAATTTTTTACAAAACATGATAATGTTTTAAAATTTGACATGTGTCAAGTATTTACCCATGTGGATTAGAATTAATTCATCTGCATATGGGTGGAGGGTCTAGACTCAAATCAGGGCCAAAATCATGGGCCAAGATCATGGCCAATATCAGGGTCAAGATCAGGACCAAAATTAGGGCCAAGATCAGGGTTCGAATCAGGGCCAAAATCAGGGCCAAAATCAGGGAAGGGCTGGGACGGGTTGGGCGGGTTTGAGAGTAATCCCACGCCCTTGGCCCTAGTTCAGGGACAGAATATTTTGGGCCTAACCCACCCTTAGGGCCAAAATCTTTAGCCCAAGCCCTATTCAGGCTCAGGGCGGGTCAGGGCCGCCAGGGCCAAACTTGCACCCCTATTTAGAATAATGTTCTACAAGAGTTCTCTTGATGAAGACAATAGTGGTGTTATAGTCGATCCTAGAAGGTTGTACCTCACAGAATTTCTTACTAACAAGTTAAGGTCAAAACAACAGTTATTATGTATACATTGTGTATGGGTGAAGGTACTTATCTAAAATCTCATATTGTTGATTTTAGCTCTATCGTTATTGACCTACCAAGGGTAGATGTTAAGATTTAGGTTGAAGATTTAGCCCAATTATTGTTATTTAGTTGCCTCTGTCATTTAAGCATTTTAGACAACTGTGATTTATGGTAGAGAGACAATCTTTGTTGTCGATGTCAAAACAAATATGCTTAGTAAGCAGAAAATTGATGATGTGTTGACGATAACCAAATCTAAGGGTGTTGGTTTAATGGCTAAGGGAAGAATTGTTAAGAGGAATAAAGAAAGTGACGAAAAGAAGTCTGGGTCAAAATCGAAGAATAAAAATTTGTTTTGTAGTTATTTTAAGAAAAATGGGCATATAAACTCGGATTGTTATAAACATCAGAACAAGCAGAAAGCAGGTCATGGTGCCAATCGACAAAAGGAAAAAAGCCTCTGTAGAGGCTAGCATAGCTGTAGACAGAAGTGATTGTGAGATGTTGATGGTGTTTGATGACGAAATTAGATCATAAGATGAATGGATCCTTTATTCTAGGTGTTCCCACTATATGTGCCTTAACCGTGAGTGGTTCTTTACTTATGAACCTTTTCAAAGTGAAGTTGAATTAGGATGGATGATGGCATTATAAGAACTTTATTTGATGTTTGGCATGTTCCTAACTTGAAGAGAAATTTCTTCCGTCTAGGCACCTTCGATTCAATAGGGTGTAGATATACAGCTGAAGGTGGAGTCATTAAGGTTAGTAAGAGTGCTTTCTTATTATTGATGAAAGGACAAATAGGTGGTTTGTATGTCTTGTAGGGTACTGCAAAATGGATATGTTGTGGAGTCATTGGATGTGTTGTGGTAGCTTCATCAGTTTTGGATTCAAATGTTATGGCATGAGGCTAGGCCATGTGAGTGAAAGAGGGATGGCTGCATTGAGCAAGAGGGGTCTGTTGTGTGAGAGTATAATAAAGGTTATGTGAGAGTACAGGAAAGATGGAGTTTTGTGAGCACTCGTGTTTGGAAGCAAAAGAGAATCAATTTTAGTACTGCTATAGCACTATTTGTAGGACCAAAGGAACTCTGGATTACATTCACTTCGATCTCTGTGGTCCATCCTAGGTTCCATCAAAGCAAATTGTTGTCAGGTATTTGCTTAGTTTAGGTGTACTACTTCTTAAGGCACAAGAACAGAGTATTTGTCACTTGTAAGCAGTGGAAGAGTTTGCTTGAAAAGTAGACTGAGTTGCAAATTAAAAGATTGAGAATAGAGAATGGCCTATAATTTTGTGAAGGTGACTTTAATGAGTTATATAAGAATGAGGGAATTGTAAGACACCATAGAGTTGTGAAGACATTTTAGCAAAATGGAGTAGCAGAGCATATGAATAGAATCGTGTTAGAGAAGGCAAGGTGTATATTATCAAATGTAAGATTGGGCATGGAGTTCTAGGTAGAAGCAATAAATACAACAACATGGTTAGTGAGTAGGTCTCCCTGTGCAGTCATTGAGTCCAAGACTCTGGAGGAGGTTTGTTCAGGTAAACTTGTTGATTATTATAATTTAAAGATTTTTGGATGTCTTGCTTATGGGCATGTGAATGGTAGAAAGTTGGGAGCCTAGGGCTAAGAAGTGTATTTTTCTTGGGTATAGGCCTAAAGTTAAGGGATTTAGGTTATGGTGTCATGATTCAAAGAATCCTAAGTTTATTATTAATAGAGATGTAACTTTTGATGAGTCTTTTATGTTACACCCTAGAAAGGAATCCCATAATCAAAGTGACATAAGCCAGAAAGATTATGGGGAAGTGAGTTTGAAGTGGATGATCTATTTGCAGAGAAAGCACAGTCAACTTCAGTTTAGTTGCCTATTTACCGCAAAAGGAAAGAAGGAAAAAACTTCAGTTCAACTGCCCACTTGTACTGAAGAAGATGCTTTAGGGAATTAAAAAAAAGAAGATAAGTACATCATTGCTAGATGTAGGCCAAGGAGGAACATTAGGCCACCACAAAAATATAAGCATGTTGAGATTGTTGCTTATGCATTGTCTGTTGTAGATACAAGTGAGTCTGCAACATATTTAAAACATATCTTTTTAGTCAATTCTTCAATATGGTTGTTGGTTATGAATTAGGAAATTGAGTTTTTTATAAAATCAAACATGGTAGCTCGTCAAGACCTAAGAGGGAGGAAATTGTTGGCTACAATTGGGTCTACTGGAGGAAAGTATGAACCATTAGTGTTGAAGATGCTAGATATAAGGCACGATTTGTTGTAAAAGGCTACAATCGCGTATAGGGAGTTGATTTTAATGATGAGTTCTCACCTTTTGTGAGCATGGTTCCTTTCATGTTGTGCTTACTTTAGTTTAGTTGCTAAGCATAATTGGAGTTGGAGCAACCTGATGTGTGTTTTGCATTCTTGCTTGGTGAACTAGAAGAACATATTTATATGCAATGTTTGGTTGTAGAAGGAAAGGAGGACCATGGTTGCTTGATGTACAAGTCCCTTTATGGTTTAAAGCAGTCTCCTAGCCAGTGTTACAAGAGTATTGATTTTATTATGGCTACTTTTAGCTACATTAGGTACAAATATGGTTGTTGTGTAACTTTAGAACACACTCTGATGGTTCATTCATATATTTGTTATTATATATTGATGATATATTGATTGATGCTAGAGATATGAATGAGACTATCAGGTTGAAGCAACAGTTAAGAATTCAATTTGAGATGAAAGATATGGTGGCAATAAGGAAGATTCTTGGTGTGGAAATTAGGAGGGATTGAAAAGCAAAGAAGTATGTATCTCAACAGAAATTCATGGAGAAGGTATCGAAGGCTTTCGTAGGAAAGATGCAAAGCGTGTTAATACTCCAATTGCATCTTATTCTAGACTTTAGCTACTTTATCACCTCAAATAGATGAAAAGGTGGATTATATGTCACATGTTCCACATTCTAGTTCAAATGGTTCTATTATGTATGCTATGGTGTGTTCTCGACCTAACATTTCACGAGCAGTTAGTGTGCTGAGTAAATATCTATCATTTCTAGGTAAAACTCATTTGGAAGCAGTTAAATGGTTACTTAGGAATCTGAGGGGGACCTTTATTGTTTGTTTGGAGTTTGGGAGGAATGATGGTAGATTGACAGACTATGTAGACTCAGACTATGCAAGTGATCTTGACAAAAGGTCACTCGCAGGTTATGTGTTTGCTATTCTAGGTTATGTGGTCAGTTGGAAGGCTACTATATAGGCTACAATTACATTATCTACTATAGAAGTAGAGTATATGGCGGTGAGTAGAGCAGTAGAGGAAGCTATAAGGCCTAGAGGCTGGATTGTTGAACTTAATATGGATTAGGAGGTGACTATTGTCCATTGTGATAGTCAGAGTGCTATTCACTTGACTAAATGTATCATGAGAGGATGAAGCACATTGATGTTTGGTACCATTATGTTAGAGCGATGGCTGGCATACAGGTGTTGAAGATTGGTTCTGAAGGCAATCCAAGTTGATATGTTGACAAAGCCTTTATGTACTACCAAGTTTGGGCATTGCGTTGGACTTGATTGGTGTTGGTCACATTAGAGACTAGCTCATGAAGGGGCTATTGGAGAAGATGAAGATTATTTAGCTGTGTATTCGAGTAAAGGTGGAGATTTGTTATGTGTGACCTGAAGTCTTGTGCCCGACTTTATAGATGGACCGCACCAACATATTTGGTGGTAGACCTGAATGGCCTGATTTGTGAGATCTGTGATGGAAGTAGAGGGCTTAGGCCAATAGGTCCAAACCCAGTGGGTCTATATGTTTACTTGATATTTTGTTATGAGGTCATTTTGAGATTTGGGTCTTTTGCCTTAGGGTTTTGGGTGAGAGTATTGTAATGTTGTTCTTGTTATTGGTTGAGAGATCTCCGTTGTAATCTCCTTCCTACATAGTGAAAGTTCTTCTTCGCTTGGACATAGCATACTACATTGGTGCGTGACCACATTAAATCTATGTGTCTCTTTGATTTGTTTTCTATTTCTATTCGTGATTTCTTAGTGTTCGTTTTAAGACAAACTTGTTCAAGCTGATCCTTTTTTCACTCTCTTTCCCTCCTTTTGGATGGGGCTTGTTATCAATATTGATCTGAATTTATGATAAAAGGTTTTTGCAGTGACAATTGAGAACTTTATGGAGACACAAAGAAATTTCTAAATCTTCTTTGCTGTAAGGCTAATTTAGAAGTAAACTAATCCCAGTAGCACCCATGTCGGTTTGTAACAGTTCTAGCAGAAAGAGCCAATGAGCAGCAGCTAACAAGAATGCAACAAGCTCAAACAGGTATTATATGGCTAGAACTAACCAAACAATAATTTGCAATTACATGACGTGTATGGGTCTGTATCCCAGAGGAACCAAGGCCCAATACAGGTGCATGGTTTTTGAAACTTCCAGATTCATAGAACTTCCTAATTCTGAGAACCCAATAGATTAAGAATTAGAAGCTTGAGGGATTCAAACCTAACCAGCCACCAGAGATATACGTCAGATTGGTATCAGAGTAAATATTGACTGAAGCTTGTCCTCCATTTGTCACTCAATTGTAGGGGAAGTCTCCACTTTCTAAGTTTCTAGGTCTAAAGTTGCTGGACAAACTAGACAGAAACTTTGATTGCAAGTGAGCAGCAATCTGCTCTTGTTGGTTTGTGATGAAACCCTACTAATACTTCCCAAAATCAATACAAGAATTGCAAGAATTAACAAGTCTGGTTTCTATGGTGCCAGTCACCCCCACACCTCACAGTGGTGTCCCTCAACCTATGGCTGCCCAAGAACTCTCATAAAACATTCGATGCCCTCTCCCTCTCTTCTACCTCTATTTATTACCTCAACTAACCCTAACTAACCCTCATTCCACATGGCCTCATCCTAGGGTCCTAACAACTACCGGCCCCTCGAAAATCACCTTGTCCTCAAGGTGATGGAATTATTGAAGTTTAGTCGTCTGATGGTGCCACATAACTATAGTAATTCAACATCATCCTCCCAGGCTGAATAACACACCCACTACTCAAATCAGATTTGGAGCGAAGCGCTTGGTCTGGAATTTTTTTCTTTCACCGTAATGGAGCATTGCATCTCCCCTTCAGTCGCTGCAGCCCCATCATTGCCGCCTCCCTTTCCATTTTGCAGTCCAGAGGTTGAAGACGATGGATTTTCCTCTTCTTGGCTCGGTCGGACCGCTGGTTTGGTGAATCGTTGGTTTGAACTGAGCCTTGGGTTGAGCTTTGGTCTGTTTGAGTTAATTGGGCCCAAATTAAAAATCAAAAGAAGTGGACTTTGGGGTAACAAAACGGGCCAGGCCCATGATAGATGTGTTAAATGGGTGGGGTCAAAATACAAACTATGGCTTATGATAAATGAGTGGGACGTTGGTTTGATGGGCTGGATTGGGCTTTGGGTCTTGAAAATGAAATGGATTAAGAAATATGGGTTAATAAAATGTGATGGGCTTGGGCTTAAAGAGATAGGTTGGGCCCAAGGAGGTTTCTTTGGGAACCAAGCGGCCCCAATTTTTATATTTGGTTCGTTTGGGCCCTATGTGGGAGGATAAGTGTACTTGAGTTGGGCCCAATTTAGAAGAACCTGGGCTCTTAAGGGGTGAAACCAACCCAAAACCCGGTCTGGGGTGAACCAAACCAACCCTAAAAACCCTCCAACTCCACCATCGTCTTCCCCAATTTCTACGAATAGAGACTTCATCCGCCGTTTGCAGCTTTCCAGAGAGTTTTGCTGGAGTCCTTCGATCCTTCTTCTTCTTCAAATCATCGGCATGATCTCTCTCCTTCTCAACTTTGGACTGGTAGGCATCGATACTTGAACTTCTCCATGCTCGGCGAGACACATCCCAACCGGCTGCAACTTCCACCGCTTTATCTATTGATTTTACAAAGTGGTTTTGCGATTCTTCCTCTCCAAGAATCAATACAGATTCATAGGACGACTCGTTGCAACCTTCCCGTTACCGAAATCGTTAACCAACGCCTTCTTGAAGTTCGTCTAGGTAAATTCCATCAAGTCCTTGCCATAGATCCAGTCGATTGCCTCTCCTTCCAAATGTTGGATCGCCACTCCTAGCCGCTGCTCTTCCTCAATTTGGTTCTCCCAGCAAAACAACATAATTTCTAGAATCCATCTCTGACTTTCTCCTTTGCTTGAAAATGAAGGCAGTGCCATTACCTCCCTGGGATCGTGAATGCTCTGATACCAATTGATGAAACCCTACTAATACTTCCCAAAATCAATACAAGAATTGCAAGAATTAACAAGATAGACTCTGGTTTCTATGGTGCTAGTCATCCCCACACCTCACAGTGGTGTCCCTCAGCCTACGGCTGCCCAAGAACTCTCATAAAACATTCGATACCCTCTCCCTCTCTTCTACCTCTATTTATTACCTCAACTAACGCTAACTAACCCTCATTCCACATGGCCTCATCCTAGGGTCAACTAACCCTCATTCCACATGGCCTCATCTTAGGGTCCTAACAGTATGCAACTAGAGAATGCTTGGATGAAGAGTAACAGTTGGTTCAGATCTTTGACGAGTGCACTAGCAGTAGCAAATTGTAGTCTTATAGTAATAGCAGCAGTTAAGGTTGACTAGCGAGTTGAAGAAGGTAGATGGGGGAGTACACTCAGCTTTTTCATCCAAGGCTCTCTCTGCCTCATCCTCTCACCAGAATTCTGATAATCAACCCTTCTCAGGCTCCCAAGAGTTTATGCATATTTAGTGGCTGCAATATCTTGTCCCTTAACTCGAAATCGGAGATTAATACAAAAGGGATACTACTGAAATAGAAATTTTTTAATAAAAGCTAAGAATCTAAAACAGAAAACCAGCTTAGAAAATATGATAGAAAATCTAACTTGGTTAAGACTTCTAAGGACTGAAATGTCGAAAGGAAACAAAATCTTGTAGAAGCTGTCCTATCCTTTTCCCTCTATTTTTTTTTTTTTTTGGGGGGGGGGGGGGGGGGGGGAACAGTTGTCAAGAAGCTGTCCTATCAATCCTGGTATATCTTACTCTCAGAGCTTCTATGATATATGGGTATGTACTCCAAGCAGACATCACTATTTACATGAATAGTACCTTAGTGAACGGTATCTTAGTTTTTTTTAAATCTTCCTTTGACTTGTTCTTCTGCTTTGACAATTCACTATTTAACAGTATCTTGTTCTTAGTATATCATGCTAGCACAGTTATGTCTGATGCAAAATGACAATTCACTATTTAACTTTTTAGTTCTCATGGTTCGGTTGGAGTTCATTTGTTTTCCAGCGAAAAGGGGTGGGATAGTTGCCAGGATGGGGTTGACTGGTATTGGGATTAGGGAACAGGAAAAGAAAGGAAGTACAGAAAATGAAAATTGTGAAAAATTTAAATCGGACCCCACACTAACCTTTCATTTCCCACAAAGTTCCACCAAAATGGGTAAATTTTTTTTAATCATGGGGTGGGAAATGGCTTGTCAACTCAGCAAATAAGCTTCCATATTGTCTACTACTTCTCCCACACCACTTGAACAAAGCGTCAGATTTTGGTAAATTGCAGGAAAGGGTACACTTTTCCCAGCCCTTTTTTCCACCCGTCATTATTTTGTCTAAAAGATGGTCTCTTGTGGAAGATAACGTCAAGTTCTGTTCATTTCCTGAACATAGAGATGCTGCATTTCAAAAATTGACTTGTCGCTAATAATCATATCTGGCATTTTGTATTCTAGGAAGGATTGCATTTTCTGGACGATTGAATGGCGTTTTCATTCAACAGATGTTGTGCAAATTGACCATGGGTAAGCTGTGAAACCAACTCTTGTGGAAAGGCTTCTATACATTTCTGATTGGAAAAGGACTCTGATTGGCACACCCAAATTTTTAGTTGTATATCTGCCTTGTGGGATTTTGATGTGACAGTTTTTGACTGTGGATATCAAGGGAATGGTCCAGTTTGGCCATGTGTCAGATTTCAGCCTCAGTTAAATCATTACTCCTCCAATGTATTGGCATACCTTTCCATATGAGTCCATTCACTACTGATTCTGCACCTTCTTTATTTTCCAGAAATCCTTAATGATTTGTTTTTCCATTTGGCCAACTCGATTCATGCTGAAACATGATTTGTGAGCATGGGACTTTTGGCTCTGCTTACCACAAAATTTCAGCACCACCTGAACAGTAGCCACTAGGCATCTGTCTAGCTGTCTTGAATGGGCCTACCTATCTCCAAATCCTGCTTTGTGATGGAGAGGCAAGCAGTGCAATAATATTCTGCAATTGATGTCTGGTGTTATTGCAGGGTAGATGAAAACACTAAGCTGTGCTCCATAATTGAGAAACATCTTCAGCCTGGTCCTTGGAATCATCAACTAAGGCCATTCTGTGACAAGTTAGATCAACTCAGGTTCTTCATCAAGAAAAACCCAAAGGTACATTCATTGGTGTTACTTATGGAGTATGTGATTGTTTTCTAATGTCTTACATTTTAATGGGTCTCCTGCATAGGAGTTTAATCTGCAGAAATAACCTTAATCAGACTACAGTACTATGCTTCCTGATTGGTACTTTGGTCTTCATCAGGACTTCGATGCTTTAAAAGAAGTTTTGAAAGCAGATGAATGTAATACAATAATGTACCCATGGATGTGGTCTTCATCAGGACTTTGATGCTTTAAAAGAAGTTTTGAAATTGGATGTACGGAATTCTATAAATGTTAACCATGGCTGTGCTCAACGGATGCTTATGTGCTGCTTTTGTTTTTTTTTTTTTTTTTTTTGCAGGGACTTAAATCACCTTTCTGTGAGTTGGACATAAAGGCTCCAATAAGGCAACAGTTGACAAATATAATCATCATCGAGTACCCTATAATTCATGTTTATCTCCCATCAGATAGCTTTGAATTTGAAATTAGCAAAGATGTGAATGTATATTTTAAGAAGTTGGAGCGTAGCCTTCCTCCAAATGATGAACAATCAAGCCCACGAGGAGTGCTCTTCAGGGAAGAGGAAATAGTAGATGATGACATTGCTGATACACAGATTTTAGATCTTATGGAGTATATGAATCCAGAGCCTCTGGATAATTTCCAAGCTGTCAACAAGAAAATTGACAGACAAGTTTTTTCCTCCGAGGCACAGTTGGATAGAGTTCCTCAAGATATGACACTCTGGTTGAAGAATGAATCACAAATGCACAAAGGTACATGTTTAAGTTCTAGTTCAAAAGAAATAGGAGTTGCTGGAAATGTTGATTTTGAATTCGACCAGGATTTAAAGGATGTTTACTCAGGACTTATGGAGCAAGCAAACCCTGATAGCTTTCTTGACCTGGATGGTGGTTCTATAAATGAAGGGTTGCTAGGGGAGAAGAGATTGCCTTGGTTTGTCTGAAGTTTTGTCAGTGGATAATGAATTAGAAGATGGGGAGATTTTAGGGTTCTGAAAAGCTTACAATATTTCCAAGGTGGGTGGCACTACAGTTCAGCGACTAGAATTATGGTGGAAGCATTTCTATTGATGTTGAGCAAGAAACATGTTGTGCACCCCACCCAGAGGATGTTTTGAGGCATTTTGTTTTTAAGATACAAGGTTTCTGCCGTCACAATTGAGTTGGCACTTTTTGGGACACTGACAAAATAACTTTGCTTTTGTAACTGAGCTTTGCCATTCCTTCTTGTCATTGTTCAGAGGTGAATGTTCCTCCTGATGGTATGGCGGAGGTGACGTTAAGAGTAGGAATATCTTCCATCTTGGAGGGTAATTAATTTTATTGTTTTTAAGCATTTATCAGAGTTCTTTAGTTCTCGGAGCAAAACTTATATAGAAATGAAAACCATCGATTAATGTAATGTAGAAGTACTTGTGAATTATAAAAGAAACAAATTCACATTTTGAACGTATTTAAAGTACGTCATGCCAGCCCAGATGGTTAGGGATAGGGGATGGTGCGCTTAGGTGTGTGGTCGTATGTTCAATGTCCCGGTTGATTTATGCACTGTAAGTGCAAGGCCATGTTGGTGGGTTGTTGTGCTAGTCACTCTTGAGGATTAGTTGAAGTGTGTGCAAGACCTTGATTATTAAGCTATTAAGGTGGGAAGAACAAAAAGCACTTATAAAATTTCAAAAATACATTGTTTTTTTCTTTATTATTATTATTTTTTATTATTGTTATTATTTTTTAATTTTTATTATGTTGGATGATGTTTGAGATTTAAGTTGGATTCTTGGAACCATTATAGAATCATCGTATACATATTTTCTGTACTGATTATGTTGATCCGATTTATTTAAATTAGAAAAGATCAAACTCATTAGCTGTGACAGTCATCCTCTCTTTGCCCCCCAAAAAAATTCGTGCTTCTAAATGAAAATCAGTCGTGGTTATTGGTCCTTTTCCAAACATTACCGGCTCCCACCCAAAAAAAAAAAAAAAAAAAAAAAGGGGGCAAACGAAAAATCAACAGTTGTTTTTAATCTTGCTATTAAATCAGTGCATAAAATTAAGTCAACGTAAATGGGAAGTCTAATTTTTATTTTGATATTAATCAAGTCTCTGATTCTATCAGGTGGAAAGAAGATTTGGTAAATTTGATCAACATAGGATTATCAAAAAAAAAAAAAAAATCGATTTGATTTGAGTCCCTAACCACCAAATTTATGTGTACATCTTTCAAACCCAAGAGGTTAAGCACCATGGAAACAAACCACTTCGCTATTCGTGTTTGAAGCCAATATTTAACGTGGTGGTTGGAAATTTCCATTTCGTTTATGAAGGATTAGTCTTTTTTATTATTATTATTATTTTTTTCTTCTAGAAGTTTACTTTATGTTCTCCACAAAATTCACAACCAATGTAGGATCCATAGACGTTCTTTGGTGCTCCCCTCGAAGCTAGGGTTTTTTGTGTGATAATCTCACTAAGGGTTACTGATAGGTCACTTAATTGCATTAATATTATATCAAATCCTTTTTTTTTAATGAGACTAATTGGTTGTTTTATTTGGATATTACAAATTATAGCATTTGGATATCAAATCCATAAAAAGAATGGTTAAAACCATATTGCCAAATTTAAATCAAATCAAAGAATCATACCCAAATTAAGATGGAGGATTTGATTATGTCTAAAGCTAGAGATTTGATTTTGTCCAAATCAGAAGGATTTTTCGTAAAATGTCTTAATTCAACAAACAAATATTTCGTTCTCTCTTGCGATCAGACATCTAAGGAAGAAGCTGAATTGGAAAGTGACTAAATTAGAAACCATTGCATTGGCAAGGAGGAAGATGAAAACAATCAAATGGGCAAGGAGAAAGAAAGAAAACAACTGAATTGGAAAGAATTCCATTGCTAAAACGAACAATGGAAATGAAAAAATTGGAAAGAATGCAGAATTGGCAGGAATCCTCTATAAGAAGGAACGCATTTTCAGAGATTGAGCATGACAAATTACAACAAGAGGAAGCCACGGTTTTGAGGAAGAACGACACAATGTTTTCTATTTTCATTTCTTTATTTTTCTTTTCCATGTCTAGCTAATTCCATCTTTTGATCAAGATTAATGGAAGTTTGATTTTCGCCAATTGTGAGACTTCAGATTATTAGTTTTCTTTAATTCTTAGGTATTTATGTGTTTTCCATGTTTATTATGTTGTTGTATTAATCTTTAGACAAGACACCTGTTGTTTTATGATTAATACAATACTTAATCAATTAGAATAATTATTTATTATTCTTATATAAGTGACAAATAGCATCCTCGAATGGGTAATCAATGCCCTGGAGAGTTTGCTATGAGAATGTATATCCTAGTTTAAATAAACAAGGCTTTTCCGGGTTTATTGACTAGGGATTGGGTCTTTCAATTTTTTATGCAATTAATAGACATAACTCAAAGGACAGATCCGAAGGTTATGTTTATTAATTAGGGAATAACTCAAAGGACGGATCCGAAGGTTATCGATACAGTAGGAAAATATTGGTTGTTAGAGGACTGATCCTTAATGATCATAACCAATCTACCTGAAATTAAAATTTTTATTTTTAAGTCAATGATCAATTGAGAGAATCAATACTGAAATTAAATCTTGATTGAAAGTTTTTATTATTCTGATTTTCTTGTTAACTATTGCATTCGTTTATTTTTATTTAGTTTGTTGATTCAAAACCCCCCAATTTTTATCAAGGAATAAATCTTCACCAATCTCTATCGATTCAACCCTACTCACTACTAATACAAATTCAGTTGAGAGAAGGATTATCTTTGCTGGATTCAACACCCACCAGTTACTCCTCCCAATCGTAGAGTTAACCTGGCCCATGTCACCCGGATTAACTCACGTTTTTCCCTCCTGTGAGAGGATTGGGACTTCTTGCAACTCAAATGACAATCTCATAGGATGGTTTGTAGCAATTACATTGTTTTCAATCACTATTATAGAGCACAGTCTTTACTTCCTCCTCGTCACCGTCTTCTTTTCTTCTTCTCTCTCTCTCTGGACATTACCTGTTTGCTTGTGTATTGGCTGTGTTTGTAGGTTCACTATCACAAATAGCAAATGAACCCTATGGAGTATGGACTTAGTGACTAATCAGGATGATCCAATGTGCAACCCAAGATATTACAAGTCCTGAATCTTTTATCACTCCAACTGAGGCTCTTGCAAACTCTAATAGTATTGATGTTAGGGTTAGGGTTTAAGCACAAGGTTGCTTAAAGCATTACACCTTGAGTATCTAATTTGGAATACCCAGATCGTTGCTTCCAGCTACTATTTATAGAACCACACTGGGTTCTATTGGTAATTGGACTCTCCCACAAAGGCTACACCATTAGATCATAACTAATTTGATGACCTATATTAGAACATAAGTTGGGTATAACTTGAATACCTTAACATAAGTTAGGTATGACTCAAATACCTCAACAATCTCCTCCTATTTTATACATATGGCTCTAGCATTAGTTCCAGCAATTTAATGTTCAAACTCAATACAAAATCATTCATAACTTTTCAAAAGGAATAATATCCAATTAAATTCAAATGAATACTTTAAACTAGAGTCATGGCTTTTAGAATAAAACTAAACAAAATAAAAACAAATTAAAGGCTCTACATTTTAATTTTGTATGGACAATCAATAGTTCGTTGTAGCCTTGAATGATTTTACTCATCAAGTAAATCTTCCTCATCGAGCTCTAGATTCAGATGCTCTCTTCCATTTTCGTTATTCTCTGTGAATTATCAATGAATTTCATAAGAATATGAATCCAATCATTTAGACAATATATATACGAGTATCTAGTTCTACCAAAAGAACTTAGTACAATCCACATAATGGCTGAAAAATATGTGCATTCTCATCGAGTTTCTATACAAGAACAAGATCCAAATGGTTTCTTTTACAAATAACCATTCCATGTTTCTATTTGGAATGTTATAGTCATCATGTCCAACATAATTATCGATTGTATCATCAAATTTGGAATGACAAACCTTTCTATGGAAGACATATCATCAGATGTGAAATGATATAAAGATAACAATAACATCATTGAAACATATTAACAATTTTCATATTCCTTGTTTGGAATAATAAGGTAATTGAGCTTCATATAGAGGATGTTACATCATCAATGTGAAATGACTTCACAAAACTCTTTACTCCACAATCTTACCAAATTATCTGAAATATGTAAATTGTCATGAATGCTAACAACGGCTAGATCATATTCGAAACAATTCAAAATAACATAGAAATTTGGATAAAGACCTACCTACATGGTTTTTATCCCCATTTCTCCCATAGTTTTGAATGTTCAATCTTTGTTTAGTCCCTTTGTAAGGGCATCTGCCATGTTCTTCTTTGATCTCATATCAATCAAAGAGATCACTCATTGTTCAATAAAATAATTCAGCATGGCCTATCTTAGCCTAATTTGTCTCCTCTTACTATTATAGAGTGAGTTATTGGCTATCACTGTCGTTACTTGATTATCACAGAACAAACTCAAAGAGGTTACCTTCAAGTTAACCAATGGAATATCCAGGATCAAATTTCTTATCCACTTTGCCTCATCTCCGTGCTAAGGCTAGAGCATATAATTCTGATTCTATAGAGCTCAGAGCAATGCAAGTTTGTCTCTTAGATTTTCACACAACAACTATTCCACCTAGTGTAAAAATATAATCACTAGGAGTTGTTGTTTCCTATATCTAAGCACCATGATGCATTAGAATATCCTTAAAAAATTGGAGGATGTCTAGTATAGCAAAGGGTGTAGAAAGTACCCTTAAGATATCTTATTAACTTTTTAAGGGCAGTCCAGTGCTCTGTACTAGGATTACATGTGAAGCAACTCAACATGCCTATTGTATAGGCTATGTCTGGTCTAGTGGGGAAGACTTCAATGAAATTGGAGGATTAGAATAGCCAATGAATAAGGAGAAAGAAGATGAAGCGAAAAACCCTAAAACCAGCTTTCTTTCCTACTCTGCTTTCCCACCCCTTCTGGTTTTAGTTAGGATATTCTGATGTTGAAAAGATGATCATAAATCCACTTTTGGTCATGTATTAACTTTTGATTGTGCAATTAATTATTGGGATATAGAAAACAAGTTGTTTTTCAAGACAGACATAGGAAGGCAAGTACATTACTTGTAGTAAAACTAGTATCATGCAATATGAAAATGAAGCTGGTCCTATAAATAGATAAGTGAAATATTTTGTGATAATCAAGAGACAATAAGTTTGAAACCTGGTGGTACAAATAGCTCAAAAGGAAAACATGTAGAAATACGATAAAATCCTTCACCCAAATAAATAAATAAATAAATAAAGAAGAAGAAGAAAACATAATCAAAGTGCCCTATACATCTAGGAGCAATATTGTGAAATCCAGCCCTAACCTTGACCCGGAAACCCTGTTGTTGTAGGTTCGAAGACCCGAAGTAAAGGAAGAAGACAACTATGGGCCATCTCAGTAAAAAAAAATGGTGTTTGACCCCGAACCCATGGAGATTGATGATGGTGCTCCATACTTGAAAACTTTGGCAGTGTTTGACAAGAAACTACACCTTGATGAAGGAGAGTTTAGTTGATGGACCTAAAGCACTTTTGGACATGGTTTGAAGACATTCCTCTGTGCTAGGTGAGTCATTTGTTGAGTTGGGAGAAGCCCACTTGAATTTGAAGTGATTTAGGCCTTCATTTCCCTGTCTAGACCTTGCTGTCCTAGCTGGTCGACTGCCCTGGTCGACTGGCCAGTCTGCCAGTCTGCTGAAAAAATCCGAGAATATCTTTTGTTTAGGTCTTTTGTTGCTCTATATAAGTAGACTTCGTGTTTAGGGTTTAGGGTTTAGGGTTTTCTAAAACCCTTAGAGAACGTGGGATGCCTCTCTCAAAGCCTCTCCTTGGTGTTTGTGAAGAACTCTTGCAAGATCTCAAGTTCTTCATCTCTTGTGCATCTTCAAGGTTAGTAATCTCTTGTATTACTTATTGATTTACTCTTGCATGATGAAGTTCTTACTACTGTGATTATGAAGAAGGTATTGCAACCTTGCAAACACCTCTTCTACAATTTTCAATGATGAGAATGAATCTCCATTCATTCCATTGATGTTATGATCTTCATACTTGATTCTAGCCATGATTCATATGATTTCTTCATGAAGCCATGATCATTCTTTTAAATTGATTTCTCTAGCATATTAGATCTTATTTTGATGTTAGTATTCATCTCTGATCTTTTTCTAATGATCCTCTTGAGTGAATCTTTCATTCTCCTTTGCATCCATGGTTGTGTTCACTGAAAACCATGTTTTGATCAAATTAGAAAGTCATGTTTTTCAAAATAGAAAGTCAAGGTTTTGATCATTGTTTGGTGTCTAATCTATGCTAGTTAGTATTAGAGTACTGTTCCTAAGGTTCCTTTGAAATTTCGGAGTGTTTCGAATCCCGGAAGATGAGTTTCGGATCAATATTCAGTTTTTGGCTACGAACACTGTTCACCTGGTCGACTGCCTATGTTGTCATTATCTTCTTCTTATCTTAATCTCTTTGTTTATATAATGTTACTTTGATTATATCTCGTTCATGATTATGTTATTATATATGTGGGAGGTTGGTTTCCTCGATACTTGATTTTCGAGGTTGTGGATCACACACTCGGGTATGCCAAGTAGGGTACCGGTTGGGTGGATGTGACAAATATAATAGCCTATCCTCTCGTACAAGGAATTCATACAGAAACTTATATTAATTAAACATGTAAATTCAATTGGACTATAGAACAATCTAAATTTAGAATTAGAATTGAAATGATCAAAATGTGTATTGCTCTACTTATTTATGTTGGTGGTGACCAAAATGTGTGTTGTGAATGAAGTAACTATGCCTGTTAAATACCATGATATATAGAGAGCGAGGGATAGAAGGTGCAATCGGTCTTGGTGATATCAGTTCCCCACATGCATAGTTACAACTTTAGCCTTATGAACAAGATAAAACATTGGTTTATGCTCCTACCCCAAGTGACCTGCCAAAACTAGAGTTGGCTCAGTAAATTTGCACCAATTACACGGATTTTTATTTGTAGCCGCTGCTGCAAATGGTGTTAATTGCGCCACATAATCAAAATGTGATTGAAGGGTTGAGAATCAAATGGTAGGGATTTACTTGTAAATTTTATTTTTTAATTTTACATTTTAAGGGTTTAAAGTTTACTAATTTACAAATCAGACCCTCATTTTCCCAAGTCCCAAATCTCAATTTCATTGTCCTTGCTCAGATCTCCGCCACCTGGACTAGGCTTACGAGAAACCAAAGCTCTCTTGTGAAGGATAAAAGAGAAAAGGGCGGTGAAGGTTTCAATAATGGCCATTGAGTCCCTCTTGATAGCTTTGAGAATCCCCATTCAATCAAGTGATGCATTCAATTCACAGCGATCTTCTTGAGCTTCAGAATAGTTCTCAGAGAAAGCCAACCACAAGACAGAGGAAGAAGCAAAGGAGGGATGAAGAGAATAAGCCAACAAGATATCTCTACCTTGGACTGATTCTTATAGAGATCGCATCTCTCTCCTTTTTGTAATATGTTACAGCCACAACTGGGTGGATTCCTTAATCAATCCCATATGTATTTCTGCAATGGAGGTGCGTTTGGGTCTTACTTATTCTTATCCATCAAAGAGGAAATTAGGCCAAATAGAAGGACATGAATGATTCTGAGATTTGAATATGGGGGTACTATCTTCTGTAGTTATTGGAGTTAACCCACGACAGAGGAACCAAGAAAATGTTGCTGTTGCAGCAGCTATTTCTTCAATTAATTTGTTCTCTCTGCAATCTCAGCTCAAACGACGCTTGTAAACCTCACTCAACTTCATAACCTACAACCCAGTGGTGTCTCCACTGGTCTCCATTTGTTTTTCGGAGAACAACAACTACAACATCAACAACAACAATTGTAGAAGCCGCAACAAAAAAAAAAAAAAACAGTGCAAGAGCAACAGAGTTGTTTCCCTGCCTCTTACAGTAGTCTTGCATCCTTATTTGAGGAGCTTGCGCCCAAAATAAAACAACAAAGGGAAGAAATCGAGCAATTCATTCAGCAATTCATTCATGCCCAAGTAATGAATTGCTCATACATGCCAACACTCATTGCCATCTCTTGAGAATAAGCTAGTGCTTTGGTTTCTCGAAAGTCATGTCCCAGGTCGTGGGGAAAATGAGGGTTTGATTTTGTAAATTAACAAACTTTAAACCCTTAAAATGTAAAAACAAAAAATAATATTTACACGCAAATCCCTACCATTTGATTCTCAACCGTTTTATCAATTTTTTTTTATTATATGGTGTGATCAACACCGTTGGCAGCAGCCAGCAGCAGGCTGCTTCTGCAAATAAAAATCCCTAAAGGATTGTGTGGTGGGGTTGGCAAGTCCAATGGTGGAGATGGAAAAACTGGGTTTGTTGGAATGGAGGATTCAAAATCAGGAATTGGAACAGGAAGGATAAGATTAATAGATGAAGGGGAAGTCTTTAGGTGGTGAGGAAAAATATGTTCAATGAAAACAACATCCCTACTAGTGTAAACCTTGTGAGAAGTGAAATAAAAAATTTTATAACGTTTTTTAGCAAAAGGGTACCCAATTTAAATTCCTGGAGAAGCACAAGGGTCAAATTTGTGCTTGATGGTGGAATCGTTGTTTCCATAACACAAACAACCAAAAGTACGGAGATGAGCATATGTGGGGGTTTTATGAAAAAGAAGTTCAAAATGAGTTTTCTCTTTTAATAGTTTGGTAGGCAACCTATTAATAATGTGTGTGGCAGTAAGAATGCAATCACCCCAAAAATCTTGTGGAAGATTGGCCTGAAATAAAAGGGCCCGACCAACATTGAGTAGGTGCCAATGTTTGCATTCAACAACACCATTTTGTTATGGGGTGTCAACAAAACATATTCATGGATAACTCCATGGTTGAAAAAAAAAAAAGTGGTGGAATGATTAAAAAATTCATGGGCATTATCAGTGCAAATTTTTTTTATTTGACAATTGAAAATTTTGACCATTGCAAAATTATCATTCAAATAAGACCAAGCGTTAGATTGGAAGTTCATTAGAAAAACCCAAGTATAGTGAGAACAATCATCCACAATAGTAAAAAAAATATTTAGAATCACATATAGAAGTAATATAATAAGGACCCCAAACATCGCAATGTATTAAATCAAAAGAAGAAGTGGATATGGAGCTAGATGGGAAAGGTAGCCGGGTTTGTTTTGTCAAAGGGAAAATAGCGCAAACACATTTATTAGAAACTGAAATACAAGAACTAAAATGTGATAAATAATTAGTAATGTTGCGAGATGGGTGGCCTAAGTGCCAATGCCACACATCAAATGAGTGTGGAATGAGTGGATGAGGCTACAATAATGGAGGGAAGTAACTCCAAATAATATAAGCCATTATGCTCTTTACCCAATCCAATCATCTTCTTCAGTGGTAAGTCCTGAAAGACACAATCATGAGGAAAAAATGTTACTAAACAATTGAGAGCTTTAGTGATTTGATTAATGGATAATAAATTAAAACGGAATGAAGGAAACATATAAGACAGTATTAAGAGAGATTGAAGGGGTGGGGTGCAAGTCCCTAAATGGGACATAGGGGTTGTTTCACCATTGGGTAATGTAATCGGAGGTGTATAAGGAAACACCGTATCAGTATCAAAGAAATGTAACTTAGAAGCCATATGAAAATTCACCCCAGAAACAATAACCCATGGGGAAGGGGAATTACCTGCAACATTTGCTAAATGAGTGTGATTACCTGATTTGATCAATGCCAATAATTGATGATACTGTGTTGAAGTAAAGGAGGGAGCAGAATTTGTTCCTGGGTTGGTGGCTGCAAAGGATCGAGCAGGGAGTCCAGGTGATGTTGATTTAATGTGTGTGTTGTTGCTCTTAGGAGGATAACCGTATTTTTTAAACAACGGGAATCTGAATGGCTGTTCATGCCACAAAAATCACAGTGATACATAAGCTTCTTACCATTTTTAGAATGTGTACAAGGAGAAATGACTGCAAAGGCAGATTGATGCAATGATGGATTTGGTAACTCATGGAGGGAGCGATGACGCTCCTCTTGCAATAGAAGAGAATAAACACAATTGATGTTCGGCAAGGGTTCCATTAAAAGGAGTTGACTCTGAACAGAAGAATAAGAATCATTGAGGCCCATTAAAAATTCAAGTAAGCGATCTTGTTGTTGAAGATCAGTGTGTTTTGACGAGACCACAAGTGCAGGGCAGGAATGAGTTGTATGAGTCGACTTCGTCCCTAAAACCCTTGAGAATAGTATAATAAGATGCCAAAGAAGAGGTTCCTTGATGATGATTAGAAATGCTATGCCGGATCTCAAAATTTTGAGGAGCATTTTTTTGAGAAAAACGATCATGAAAATCATCCCAAACCTCGTGGGCAATAGAGATGTAGAGAATGCTATTAGCAATATCAGGTGAGAGAGCATTTAGCAACCAAGAGAGGACATGTTGTTGCATCGTATCCATGCTTGAAGCTCCAAAGAATCAATGGCGGGTTTAGGCAATGAACCATCGATAAAGGCAAGCTTATGTTTGGCCTCAAGAGCCATTCACATCGCACGACTCCAAGTGGCATAAGTGTCGCCTCGTAAGAGATGTGTGACGAGTACAACACCAGGATTATTCGAATGATGTAGAAAATATGGAGAAGAACCATCAAAGTGAATGAAAACAACATTATTGGAAGTAATAGAAGTTGTAGCAAGAGTATTGAGAGATGGATCTATCATTGTAAAGTCAGCGGAAAGAAAACAACAATGTGAGGATCGTTTACTACTCTTGAAAATAGAAATTAGCTTCACTTGAAAAGGTTTGGATCGTCCTAAACTGATACCATGTTAATAAGATTTTGTGTATAAGTGATTTTGTCTTACTTCTTCATGTGTATATATAATACAATCAAGTAAAGAATAAAATAAATGTAGCATGCTGTATATAAGGAAATAAATTATATGAGATAATGCATAAAGGGAAAACATGCATGGGATGAAGATTTGAATTTCAATCCTAGCATATATAGTTTGCAACAGCCATTTCCAACTTGAAATTCAGTCCACCATAATCTCCAAAGATCTCCAACAGTCATATTCTCCAAAGATCTCCAACATTCATATTATCTCCAACATAATCTCCAAAGATCTGCAACGGTCATATTATGGCTATTACAAATATTGCAACCCAAGAAATCAGATGTCTAGTGGACCAATGAGGTATCATTCTAGCAAATCTATCAGAATGCACTTTTTGACCTTAGGAATTTAATTTTCTTTTGAGTTTGCCAAATTATATAGCAAGTTGTAAGAACCTAGAAGATCCAAGTCAAGTGCTGGTTTTTCCAACACACATTTCGGAATGATCAGAATGTTTTCAATATGATAATGCCAACAAAAATAATGTCTGGGATATCACCCGAATATTTTTGTAGGTTATATTCCATATATATCAATTCCATAATTCATTGGAAAAGATTCTTATTTGGATTCGCTTTCTTATATATAGAATATCTACAGCGGAAGTAATTTGGATTCCACGTTCTCGTTCTTCCACCAAAGCTTCACCGGGGTGATTCCACAATCCCTAGGAAAGGGAATAAATTTCACAACCCAAATGCTGTGTGGAAATGATGGTATGGAGATCTAGAGCAAAGGGAATAAAAACCTCTAATGGCTTCTCCTTCCTACGTTTCTAGGAGAGAGGGAGAGAGAGAGATGGGAGCCACATTTTCTCTGGAAAACTCATGCACAAATAATGTGATAACCCAAGTGATATGGTGGTTACAAATATATAACCCTATATTTTGTAACCGCCTGAAAGTGATTTTCCAGATCTGCCCTTAGGCATATAATTTATTAATAAAATAATTAATAAATCCCAACATCTCCCACTTGCACAAGGGCAAGTGTTAATCTCTCTGTCATAGTGTGTCCCATACACACATGTATATCCCAGATATACACATTCGATCTCTCTACTATGTATCTCAGATACATAGACCTCTTGTGTCCCAGACACACCATGTATATCCCAGATATACATATATTGATCTCTTTGCTATGTATCCCAAATACATAGACCTCTTGTGTCCCAGACACTAACATCCACAAGTCATATTGGCAAATGGGTTGTGCAACCGGTGATATACCTACACGCGTGAGCCTCAAACTAGAAACCTTCTCAGAAGGCCAGAATGGCACATCACTCAAAGAAACACATCAAATAAGCATTAGTATACCATAGTGTCCTAGGTTTATTCAAACTCACCAGACTAAAGGTATCTCGATCCCTCTGAGAGATCACCTTCTTGTCCTTAAAATGTTCACTAATGTAACACATACAGTTGACGCCAACAAACACTTTTAGGATGTAGTTGAATCAAACCTTTCCTTTCGCCCTAGACCATCACTACACTTAGGATGGACTCCTTTCCCGGTAATGCCCCTTTAGGTCGAATCAATCATGACCATAGGTAACACCCCAAAGTAGCCACATCAACCCTTCGTTTCATGATGTCGTTGAAAGTCACTAAGAACACTAATGCACCATAAGGTCCATGACTCACACAATGAAAGGAGTAGGGATCCATCCTCTCATTTCCAAAGATCACTATGCACACACAGTATGATATACGTGCTATGGTGGAGCATTCTATACACAATAGAATGTATGTCCCTCTTAACACCATATAGGTCTTTGTCTAGTTGCAACCTCTTTCGCCTAACCCAAGCTTCTTTATTGTCGCCACCCTAGCGCCACATAAAGTACTCGCATTGGCTCCTATAGACAACATGAATAATGGGAACATTCATGTTGATTCTCTTCACAATAGAGAAACTCATCTTGATTTCAAATCAATGCGACATAATGATTATGAATTGACCTACACGAAGTCATTCACAATCCGTCTCATCTCTGCTCGCCTCCAAGGCGCCAGAGGCGAATGCTCATGTGAGTGAGCCATTCTTTTGCCTATTGACATATCTCGTTTTATGCTAGAATAAACACAATCACACAGAAAGTGGAAAATAAATGCTGGAATGAACTCATATTACTCAATAATAATAAAGTTTCAGTACAAAAGTAAGTCAGAATCTACGCAAGCCCAAGGATTTTACATGAGAAATAAAAACATCCTTGGCTATAGGTTTGGTAAGAGGGTCAGCTACCATCTGACTAGTAGATATGTGCTTAAGTACAACTTTCTTCCTTGATATAATGTCTCTAACAAAGTGATATCTAAACAGTATATGTTTGGTATTCCCATGATACTTGGGGTCTTTGACATAGCTAAAAGCTGATGTACTATCACAATAGACAAGGGCAGACTCTTTGGATGTCATTACAAATCCAGTATGTCGAAGGAATCTCCTCAACCAAACAACCTCTTGAACCGCAGCCGAGCATGCCACATATTCTGCTTCCATGGTCGAGAGGGATATACAAGTCTGCTTCTTGCTACACCACGAAATGAACCCGCCATTCAGCAAGAAAGCATATCTAGAGGTTGATTTCACTCATCAATGTCTCCAACCCAGTCAATGTTGCTATAGCCAACTAACCGCAAATCCGATCCTCTTGACTGTTTTCCAGTGTTCTATACCTGGGTTTGATTGGTACCTACTAACAAAACCCACTGCACTGGAATATATAACTCTTTCCATCTTGGTTTTTTCCTCTGGAGTCTTAGGACCCATATCAAAGCTCAAATGCAAACCCTTTTCCACTGGAGTATCAATTGGTTTGCAGTTGTGAATGTAAAATCCAGCCTTATCCTAACCCTGACTTGGCCCGAATTTTGTACTGTTGTAGGTCCGAAAACCCGGAGTGGAGGTAGAAGAGACTTGTGGACCCTCATAGTTGAAGATTCGGTGCTTGATCCAGAGCCTATGGACATTGACAGTGGTGCCCCTTACTTGAGCACATTGTCAGTGTTTAGTGAAAGTCTGCGCATCAAAGAAGATTGAATTAGTTGAAGCACCTAATGAACTCCCGTGCTCAATCCGAAGGTATTTCTTGAAACTAGACTTGTTGATTGACTTGTAGGAGAAAACCCAACTCAATTCGGATCAGTCTGGCCTTCCAAATCCATACTCTAAGTTTGTTATCAGCTTTGGTCGACTGCTTGGTCGACCGACCAGTCGACCATCCAGCATTATTAAATTCGAAAAATCATAAAAATCTTTACCATTTTGACCCTACCTTTTTGGAACTCGTGAATGAAGGTCTACCCTAATCATTGGCACTCTAGAGAATGAGGAGTGACATTCCCTAGGCCATCTCTTGGTGTTTGTGAAGATTATTGGCTCCAATCATTGGCTTTCCATCTCAATCATCACTTCAAGGTATGGTTTCTCTTATTCTTCTTCTAATCTACTCAATCTCCTATTAATTCCTACTCTTGAGACCATGGCTGAAGGGATGCAACCTTGCAAACATTTGGCCATGAGCTTCCCCTTTCATTTCCATCAATCTCACTTCATTCTTGCTATGATTATGATTACTTACATTGCAATTCCATGATTTCTTTTATTTCAAGCTATTCTTTAATTCAAACTAATGTGTAAGTGTATACTAGGTTTGAATTACTATTGATTCATGATTCTAAATTAGTTCTTGTCATTCCCTTAATTGATTCCCCATCATTTCTTGCAATTGCAATCAATTCCAATTCAATTCTTGATGTCTAGCATATAGAACATAAGGTTTCGATTTGGGTATTCATATTTGGACCGTTGGATCGTGATGAAACTTAGTGTGTAGTGTCCGCATATTGCCAAGATCATCCCCTCCAAGTTTCATATCGATCGGAGCACCGGAAGATCAGTTTCGGGCAAAATCTCCAACTCTGCCCGTTACTGTTTGCTCTGGTCGACTGCTTGGTCGACTGACAGTCAACCAGCCAGTCGACCAAGATATGACAACAACTCTGTCCTTGGCCGATTTGCTTCGTTTGACCTCCGATTCGATTGTCTAGGGTACAAACACTGACTTTTGGGCTATTCTTGGTGATCCTTGGTATTATTTCCGACTCGATTAAGGTAAGGACGGTTGTTACCTCAAGTACGCTGATTATGCGAATCTACTTCTACTTTGGAAACTTAGTAGATATACTTCGTTAGTGTATTCCTTAGCCATGTATGACTGTTGTATGCACTTTATATCAGTAATATTATGTTACATGTCATTCGGAATATCATGCTTAATTATCCTTTATGATTACATATATGATTGATCATGTTATATTATGCCTTTGTTTATATAATGAATTATTGATCATGTATGATATGATAAGATTGAGTTTGTGAATGACTAAGTATGACTTGGGATTGGGAAGTGTCCTACCGACACTTTTGTCCTTGGATATCGGAGGGAATAGTATGGGATGTTCTCCGAAGGTGTCCACCGACGCTTTCCCGAATCATTGGATGACATACATAGGATTGTCTAGATGTATGGCTAGGACTATCCTTGTTGTATCAGACCCGAATCGGAAGGGTATTGAGACCGAACGACCCATGGTAATAGTATGATTTGATGGGCATTCAAGACCGGTAACCACCCCGTGAGAGGACATAGATCATGCTATGGATACCCGTCAGGGGCCATTTATTGGTAGGGTTGCAAATAGCTAGACTTGGGCTCACGGGCAGCCCGAGACCGGGAGTCATATCCGTGAGGGGATTTGAGAGCTTCCCATCTACTATTTATGGATGACCAATAGGGTTGATGAGTCCGTAGTCCGAGTTTGTTGTAGCCATAGGATACGCTGACTCTAGTGTGAAGGATAGGAAACCGAGTTGGTTGGTGCCATAGGGGAAATATCCAGATCTGGTTGATACGATTGAGTAGATGACTTGCACTGGGTTAGGCTTTACCCTGACATGCACCAATACTTATACCAAATGGTGATGTGACAGAGTGGTATCAGAGCCCACGATCAAGTAAGGCCCCAACCACATAAACGACAACGGAACATTCCGAGTTACAAATCCAAGGTGACTCAATTATTCTTAGAAATGAATAATAGATAACCCGGACTAGAAACCTGATTAATGAAGCATAAGTGAATTGTTGAATAACATACAATAACTAAAATCTAACAATCATCACATAATGAAACAAAAAGAAAAGTGAATAATGCACAATAATAGGTGAAACAAAAGTGTCTTTCATTAACTTAAGTAAGTTTTACAATGGATTACATATGGAAAGCATAAACTGAAATCCTAGTACGATCTATCTATCTAGGAGACCGCCGCTGATCTCTGGGGTGCTCGACATCCTCGGTAATCTGGGTGAGCTGAGACAGCATCTGATCCTGTCTAGACTCTATTTGTGCAAGCCTCACCTCCAGCCTCTCATATATCTGAGTCTGACTCGCCTCCATCCTCTCGTACATCTGAGTCTGCCTGGCCTCTAAACTCTCGAACAACTGCTCCTGTCCGACCCCCATCGTTTCCATCATGGAAGTCATAGTCAACATCTGAGCATATAGATCCGGTGTCTCAGGTGCAGCCTGTGATGGACCCCCAAACTCAAACTGTGATGCAGAAATCCCCTGATCATCGAGACCGACATCTCGCATCCCTGCATCATCCCCAACCTGTCCCTCTGCTGGAACATCCTCATCACCATCCTCGGACTCCGACTCGTCCACTAGACTGGGAGATCTATCGACTTGATCTAACTGCATCAGCCCAATAGTCCTCGCGCCAATGGAATACCCCGCACCTCCAACAACCCTCTCCTCATCGTCCAGGCCTACCCCAAAATATCTGAAGATGTGTGTCAAAAGGATCCCAAAGCAAAGGTTCCTAACACACGGATGCATGACAACCTCGATCATAACCTTCTGCACAATGTAAGTCAGATTGATCTCGAACCCCATGTAGATCCAATAGATAAGAAAGGCATCCATCATTGTAATCACATGGTGATGTCCCACTCTCGGTGATGTTCCTCCCTACAATCCGCCCAATAACTCTAGCCGATGGAATCATCTCACCACTGGTCCTAGGCTGATAACACTCATCATCATCCTAGAGTGTCACACATATCTCATACAACTCATAAGGAAGTAGATGTCTGCTGAACTCCTCACCTACTGATATCCACACACATGCATGTGGGTAATGTGGAACCCCAAGAATCTCAGCTAGTGTGCGAGTAGTAAATCTAATCTGAGTCTCTCTGACCTGACTCGCTATCACTAACTCCATCTGATCAGCTGGGCCCTCCTCGAACGATGTCAAATTGCTGTAAAACAGCCGAACTAACTCTGGGTACACCGGCAAATCCTCGGTGAATAGGTGTGTCCATCCCAAAGTGTCGAATCTCTCCCCGATCCGAAATGTCGTCAACTCGCTAGTCCGTAATGGCCGGCCATACTCTATGTGGCAATGCCCAAAATATACTTCGTAGAGGAACTCGGCCAATGGTGTAATGAAGCGGTGTCGGTCGATCACCTCCGCTCGTGGCAACATAGGCACCTGACCTCCACCTCTCCTGGCTTCCACTACTATACCTCGACCGCGACCTCCTCATCCTCGTCTCTCCATAGTGTATATATACCTATAGAAAAAATCAACAAGTCAATGTTAGAAGATTACCCAAAATTGGACATGAGGGGCATTTTCGTAATTTTTCAGAAATTTTGAAATTCGGGGAAAATTCAAATTGAGTATGCTGGCATATGCACAATACTTAAAATTTCATGATTATGAGTTCGTTGGAAGAAAATCGATCGAAATCGCGTCCTAAAGTTGAAAATTCAGCAAGTTAGAAAAGAGGAATTTCGACGTTTAGGTCAAATTTGGAGATTTTTGAAATTGTTGAAATTGGTTAAAACGAATTGCATGGTTATGTGTAGCATGTCATTTGGAATGTGTAGCATAAAATTTGGTGTTAAAACTCCTAACGGTTTGGGAGAAATCGAAGTTTTACTAAATTTGGGAATTTTTGGCTACGTTAACGAAAGCAAGTTGGGATTTTGTGTTTACTTGATGTTTATGGGTTGTTTTTGCATGAAAACTATGGGATTATGTTTCTAAGCATGCATGAACATGTTTCTAACCTAGAACAACAGGTTTAACATAGTATTTTGTGAAATCTAAGTGAAGAAATCAATTGAGAAGATGATGAATATTGATTTCCTTACTTGTTTGAGCAATGTTTGATGTGTTGATGTTATGGAAGCTTCAAACCACTTGGAATCTCCTTAGAAATGATTGCTAGTTCCTTCTCTAGAGCCCCTCCACAAGAGAAATAAGTTAGAAATGAGAAATGAAGTGAAAATAAAGTTTAAAAGCCAAATTCTCGTTGCTATTGAGCTTGGTCGACTGTCAGTCGACTAGCAGATCATCAATTGTAAAAAAAATTGGTTTTTTGTGAAATTTTTGAATTTTTGACCAATGTTTGATTAATTGCTTGTTACATTGATGAACCTATGTATGATTTAAGCATTTTAATCATATGGTCAAGTGAGTTTTGATGAATCTTCGTGTCTCGATGTGGTCAACTTTGTTTTGTAGAATGGTTCTTTTGAGAAATTGTCTTGTCGGTTCCAGTAGTACCGGCAACGAAGAGACACCTATTGGGGGATCTGACCAACAGATCCAAGAGGATAGCCACATTACTAATGGCATCCCCAATGCCCTTGAAATTGGAAGCTTCAAGGACATTGCTAGCGTCATGACGAATATGATGCAGCAGCAGCAAGCCCAGTTCAATCAAATGATGGCTGGTTTTGTCACTCTTTGGGAAGAGAATCGCGCAGGTGGGCATGGTAATCCAGGTGTGGCAGCCCCGTATGTGGAGAGGTTCGCTGGAACCCCGCAGACCAGGTTAACGGAGAGCTTCTTAAAACTGCAAGTGCCATCCTTTACCGGTGTATCAAAGGATGTTCTATTCCCTAACCGATGGCTAAGGGAACTAGAGAAGGCCTTCCGGCACTTACAGTATACTGATGCCCAAAAAGTACTCTTCGCCGAGCAGAAGCTTCAGCAGGAAGCAGATGCATGGTGAACTTCATCTCGCCCTATTCTCGAAGCCCTCCATGCTGGTGTTGTCTTTTGGGAAGTATTTAAAGAAGCCTTCTGTAAGAACTATTTCCTTGAGGCAGTGAAGGATGCCAAAGGAACAGAGTTTATGGCATTAGCTCAAGGTTTCTTATCAGTCTTTGGACTACCAGCAGAAGTTTGAAGAGTTGTTCTTTTTCGCCCCTGATTCGATAAAGCCCGACAATGCTAAGGCAAAGAAATTCTTCAAAGGACTGCGGCCATCTATAAAGGCATACCTCACCATCCTCCCTCTTGAGAGCTATGCCCAGGTAGTTCAGAATGCTAAGAAGTTGGAAGAAGCTGAAAGAGAAAATGTGCATGTCCAGAGGCCTTGGCAGCCTAGGCACCCCGGTCTTGTGGATCGCCCACCGAGCGTCATTTTGTGAGGCCTACACCATATCCCACTCCTACCTTCCAGCCAAGGAGTGTGGGTCAAAGTTCTAGTGCTACTTATGTGGGTCCTCGTGGCCAACCTAGTGGAGCTCGACCTACGGGATTTGTGTAGCCCCCACGGCCAGGTATGGTACACCCTCGGCCTGCATTCCAGAGACCTCCAGTGGCAACTACTTCAGTGGGACCGAAGGATCTTGTTTGCTTCCTTTGTAAGCAACCAGGTCATTTTGCTTGCTTTTGTTCGAAGACTGCCCAGCCTAGTGCTTCTACTCCAGTCGTGAGAAGCGCTCTTGTTCCTGCCCCTGCCCCTCCCTCTGGCAGAGTATTCAACATATCTGGTGCTGAAAAGGACCCTTGTCATGAAGTCGTCACAGGTACATTGTTAGTTGCTTCTTTTCCAACATTTGTTTTGTTTGATACATGTGCATCTCATTCATTCATCTCATCTACATTTGCAATTAAGACTAACCTAACACCCAAGTGTTTATCTAGTTGTTTGTCAATTAGTACCCCTGTTGGGTCTACTGTTAAACTAGATAAAGTGTTAGAAGAATGTCCAGTTAGTTTGTGGAAAGAAGTTGAAGGCAAATCTAGTATTGTTTGTTATGAAGGATTTTGATGTAATCTTGGGAATTGATTGGTTGACATCCTACAATGCTATAATCTTGTGCTCTTCGAAGAAGATTCAGTTTCAAGGGAAAAGAAATTCAATTTTCGAGTTCCAAGGCAAGAAGGGAAGAGTTAGCAAGAAGACTTTGACCGCTTTAATGCAAGTCCACGCTTTAGTGGAAAGTGCTTCACCTGGAAGCAAGGTCAAAGAAGGGAAGAGACTTGAAGAAGTCAGTGTTGCTTGTGATTTTGCTGATGTGTTTCCAGATGATCTGTCGGGATTGCCCCCTGATAGAGAAGTTGAGTTCTCCATAGACTTGACTCCTGGAGCGTCTGTGGTATCTAAAGCTCCGTATAGGATGGCACCTACCGAGCTAGAAGAGTTGCAAACACAACTGAATGAGCTCTTAGAGAGAGGTTTTGTGCAGCCAAGTGTATCACCTTGGGGAGCTCCAGTCTTGTTTGTGAAGAAGAAGGACGGTAGCATGCGTCCGTGCATTGATTATCGGGAGTTGAACAAGCTGACAATCAAGAATAGATACCCGCTGCCCCGGATTGATGATCTTTTCGATCAGTTGAAAGGCGCGGCTGTGTTCTCGAAGATTGATTTGAGGTCTGGGTATCATCAGTTGAAAGTGAAGTCAAGTGATATCTTTAAGACAGCGTTCAGAACAAGGTATGGACATTATGAATTTAGAGTTATGCCTTTTGGTGTAACTAATGCTCCTGCTGTGTTCATGGACCTCATGAACCGAGTATTTCATGATGTGCTCGATAAGTTTGTAATCGTTTTCATTGACAACATCTTGATCCACTCGAAGAATGAGGAAGAGCATGTGAAACACCTGAATTTCACATTGCAGAGGTTGAGAGAAAATAAACTCTATGCTAAGTTTAGCAAGTGTGACTTTTGGCTCTCAAGGGTGGTGTTTCTTGGTCATGTTGTTTCGGCCGAAGGTATCCGTGTTGACCCGGAAAAAGTGCAAACTGTTATCGATTGGGAAAGACCAAAGACCGTGACTGAGATAAGAAGTTTCCTTGGATTGGTGGGATACTATCGAAGATTTATTGAGAATTTTTCTAGGTTGGCTGCTCCTATGACTAAGCTAACTAGAAAAAAAGAGAAGTTTGTGTGGACCGAAGCTTGCGAGAAGAATTTTAAAGAGCTGAAAGTTAGATTGACAAGTGCTCCGGTTTTAACTATATCTGATAGTTCCGGTGGGTTGACAGTCTACACTGATGCTTCCAAGATCGGTTTGGGTTGCGTGTTGATGCAACATGGTAAGGTAGTGGCTTATGCCTCTCGACAATTAAAGGATTATGAGCGGAACTACCCCACTCATGACTTAGAGCTTGCTGCCGTTGTCTTTGCTTTGAAGATTTGGAGACATTACCTGTATGGTGAGAAGATCGCTATCTTCACAGATCATAAGAGTTTGAAATACTTCTTCACCCAGAAGGAGCTGAACATGAGACAAAGAAGGTGGTTGGAGTGGGTCTTTGACTATGATTGTGACATCCAATATCACCCAGGTAAAGCAAATGTAGTTGCGGATGCTCTTAGTAGGAAAGGTCAAAGGAAGGAATTGAACTTGTATGCTTTGAGTCGGCCTTTGTTATCGTCGATGGAAAGGTTTGGTTTGGAAGTGGTCCCTGAGGGTTCGGATTGTGTTCTTTATGCCATGACGGCAAGATCCACACTTAGAGACCGGATTGTTGCTTTGCAGAGTTCTGATCAAGAGTTGAAAGAGAAGATTGAGAAGATTGCCTTGAATTCAGAAATGGACCCTGCTTTTAGTACGTCTTTAGATGGTACTTTATTGTTTAGAGGTAGACTTTGTGTGCCAGCCGTTGAAGAAATCAAGAAGGAAATATTGAAAGAAGCACACCAGTCAATCTTTACAGTACACCCTGGAAGTACCAAAATGTACAAGGACTTAAGGGAACATTTTTTGTGGAATGGTTTGAAAGCTGACGTTGAAGACTTTGTTGCCAAGTGTGAGAATTGTCAACATGTGAAAGCCGTTCGTCAACCTCCGTTCGGATTGCTTCAGCCCCTTCCTATTCTTAGTTGGAAGTGGGAAGATATCTCCATGGACTTCCTGACTAGCTTGCCCCGGACAAGTAAAGGAAATGACACTGTGTGGGTGATTGTTGATAGGTTGACCAAATCAGCCCATTTTATCCCTATGAAGATCACTTACACTTTGGATAAGCTAGCTAGGCTTTATGTGGACAATGTGGTTCGTTTGCACGGAGTGCCTGTGAGTATTGTTTCTAATCGTGATCCTAGGTTCACCTCAACGTTTTGGAATGGTTTGCAGAAAGCCTTGGGAACCCAATTGAATCTGAGTACAACTCATCATCCACAGTCTGATGGACAATCTGAGCGGACAATTCAAATCTTGGAGGATATGCTTAGATCTTGTGTGGTGGATATGGGTGGAAATGATTGAAGCTACAAGTGCAATGGTTGACATGATTAGAGAAATGATCAAGTCTGCCTAGTCTAGACAGAAATCTTATGCCGACAAGAGAAGAACCGATTTGGAATTTCCGATTGGAGAGAAAGTTTTCCTTAACGTATCACCTATGAAAGGGGTGACGAGATTCAATGTGAAAGGAAAGCTTAGCCCTCGCTTCATTGGACCTTATGAGATTTTGGAGAAGGTTGGACCTGTAGCATACCACTTGGCCTTGCCCCCATCTCTTGCTGAAGTTCACAATGTGTTTCATGTTTCGATGCTTCGAAAGTACATAGAGAACCCGGAACATATACTACAGCAAGCACCCGAAGGACTTAGTGTAGATCTTTCTTATGATGAAGGACCAGCCGAAATCCTAGACAAAAAGGACAAGCAATTGCGGAATCGCACCATCCCTTTGGTGAAGATTCGGTGGAAGAACCACACCCTGGAAGAAGCTTCATGGGAGAAAGAAGAAGACATGAAGGAGAAGTTTCCTCATCTTTTTGGAAGCACAGGTATGCTTTAAATTTTGAGGACGAAATTTCTTTTAAGGGGGGGAGAATGTAAAATACAGCCTTATCCTAACCCTGACCCGGCCAGGATTTTGTACTGTTGTAGGTCCGAAGACTCAAAGTGGAGGTAGAAGAGACTTGTGGACCCTCATAGTTGAAGATTCGGTGCTTGATCCAGAGCCTATGGACATTGACAGTGGTGCCCCTTACTTGAGCACATTGTCAGTGTTTAGTGAAAGTCTATGCATCGAAGAAGATTGAATTAGTTAAAGCACCTAATGAACTCTCGTGCTCAATCCGAAGGTATTTCTTGAAACTAAACTTGTTGATTGACTTGTAGGAGAAAATCCAACTCAATTCGGATCAGTCTGGCCTTCCAAATTCATACTTTAAGTTTGCTGTCAGCCTTGGTCGACTGCTTGGTCGATTGGTCAGTCGACCAGCCAGTCGACCAGCAGTTATTAAATTCGAAAAATCATAAAAATCTTTACCATTTTAACCCTACCTTTTTGAAACTCGTGAATGAAGGTCTACCCTCATCATTGGCACTCCAGAGAACGAGGAGTGACATTCCCTAGGCCATCTCTTGGTGTTTGTGAAGATTATTGGCTCCAATCATTGGCTTTCCATCTCAATCATCACTTCAAGGTATGGTTTCTCTTATTCTTCTTCTAATCTACTCAATCTCCTATTAATTCCTACTCTTGGGACCATGGCTAAAGTGATGCAACCTTGCAAACACTTGGCCATGAGCTTCCCCTTTCATTTCCATCAATCTCACTTCATTCTTGCTATGATTATGATTACTTACATTGCAATTCCATGATTTCTTTCATTTCAACCTATTCTTTAATTCAAACTAATGTGTAAATGTATACTAGGTTTGAATTACTATTGATTCATGATTCTAAATTAGTTCTTATCATTCCCTTAATTGATTCCCCATCATTTCTTGCAATTGCAATCAATTCCAATTCAATTCTTGATGTCTAGCATATAGAACATAGGGTTTCGATTTGGGTATTCATATTTGGACCGTTGGATCGTGATGAAACTTAGTGTGTAGTGTCCTCATATTGCCATGATCATCCCCTCCAAGTTTCATATCGATTGAAGCACCGGAAGATCAGTTTCGGGCCAAATCTCCAATTTTGCCCGTTACTGTTTGCTCTGGTCGACTGATAGTCGACCAGCTAGTCAACCAAGATATGACAGCAACTCTGTCCTTGGCCGATTTTCTTCGTTTGACCTCCGATTCGATTGTTTTCTTCTCTAATGTTGCTTATGTATTGTCTAGGGTACAAACACTGACTTTTGGGCTATTCTTGGTGATCCTTGGTATTATTTCCGACTCGATTAAGATAAGGACGGTTGTTACCTCAAGTACGATGATTATGCGAATCTACTTCTACTTTGGAAACTTAGTAGATATACTTCATTAGTGTATTCCTTAGCCATGTATGACTGTTGTATGCACTTTATATCAGTAATATTATGTTACATGTCATTCGGAATATCATGCTTAATTATCCTTTATGATTACATATATGATTGATCATGTTATATTATGCCTTTGTTTATATAATGAATTATTGATCATGTATGATATGATGAGATTGAGCTTGTGAATGACTAAGTATGACTTGGGATTGGGAAGTGTCCTACCGACACTTCTGTCCTTGGACATCGGAGGGAATAGTATGGGATGTTCTCCGAAGGTGTCCACCGACGCTTTCCCGAATCATTGGATGACATACATAGGATTGTCTAGATGTATGGCTAGGATTATCCTTGTTGTATCAGACCCGAATCGGAAGGGTATTGAGACCGAACGACCCGTGGTAATAGTATGATTTGATGGGTGCTCAAGACCAATAACCACCCCGTGAGAGGACATAGATCATGCTATGGATACCCGTTAGGGGCCATTTATTGGTAGGGTTGCAAATAGCTAGACTTGGGCTCACGGGCAGCTAGAGACCGGGAGTCATATCCGTGAGGGGACATGAGAGCTTCCCATCTACTATTTGTGGATGACCAATAGGGTTGATGAGTCCGTAGTCCGAGTTGGTTGTAGCCATAGGATACGCTGACTCTAGTGTGAAGGATACGAAACCGAGTTGGTTGGTGCCATAAGGGTAGTATCCGGATCTGACTTGATATGACTGAGTAGATGACTTGCACTGGGTTAGGCTTTACCCTAACATGCGCCAATACTTATACCAAATGGTGATGTGAGAGAGTGGTGACCGAATCCCCTACCATGGTTGGAGAGGACTTTACCCAACTACCACGGCATACCCAAGATACGGAATGGGTTGAGGGGGAGTGACTGACGAGACAAAGAAGTATGGTGCTATGGCTTAAAGCATGTCTACTTTAGAGACTAGCATACTCAAAGTTAGAATCATATTGCATTATTTTCTCATGTCATCTTGCATCATATTGTGACTTGTATCGTATGATTTGTGTTTTGTGGAACGACTCACCTTGCTGAGTTATTTGAACTCATTTCCTTTTGTGCAATTGTTTTGTTAGACTTATCTGCAGGTACCGAAGACATTGATGGCTCCTACTACGAGGCGGCGCAGGATCCCTCATACTACGGTGAAGGTCCTGGCTATTATGAAGATTATGGTGAAGGTGCCGAGGGTGATTACCCTCCGTACTAGGGTTAGTCCGACCTTGTTTTGGGAGAGGCCGTGCTTGGTTTCTTTTGTGTACACATACGAGGACACCTTATACAAGATGGAGGAGACCCTAGCTTAGGCCCTTTTCTGTCATTCTGGAACTTGGATATGTTGTATTAACTTTATGGATTTACTCTTTGATATTGGGATTGTAACTAACTAATTAACCACTTTCCGCTACTTTTGAGAGGAAGTGACTTTTGATCACTCTCTCTCTCTTTTGAGAATTACCTTTATATGTACTTGATACCTTATGATTTTTCGCACTCTGATTTGATTATCTTTTCTTATCCATTTGATCTAGTTATTACTTGCTTAAAACATTGATTATATTGTTCGTGATTATGTTATCGTGTATGTGGGAGGCATGGCCGCTCGATCCTTGATCCCCGGGCTGTGGATCACATTCCCGGGTATGCCAGATAGGATACCGGCTGAGTGGATGTGACAGTGCATCTGGTATCTAGTCAAGACATTGTCAATATAGGTCTCTTGAGATAAGCCCACTAATCTCTTTTGCCTATTTCTAACAATCTTGATACCAAGCACATAGCTTGCTTCACCCATGTTCTTCATATCAAAAACGGAAGACAACCATTTCTTAATGGTTTCCAATAGCTCCTTTCTATTGCTAGCCATGAGTATGTCATCTATGTACAGTGTCAGAATGACATAATTACTATCAGATCTCTTGGTGTAAACACAGTGGTCTTCCTTAAGCATGGAAAATGGATTTTCCATCATAGATTGGTGGAAGCGCACATTCCATTGTCTAGATGTTTGCTTTAAGCCATATATGGACTTCTTAAGCTTGCACACTTTGCGCTCAAGTCCATTAACTTCAAAGCCTTGAGGTTAATCCATATAGATCTCTTCCTCAAGTTCTCCATTGAGAAGAGCAGTTTTTACATCCATCTGATAAAGCTCTAAGTCCAACTCAGCAACAATGGCTAGTATGAGGAGGATGGCCCTAACCTAACCACAAGGGAAAAAGTTTCCTTATAATCAACGCCCTCTCGCTGAGTGTAGCCCTTAGCTACTAAACGAGCCTTGAATCTCTCAATAGATCCATCCACATTTCTCTTGATCTTGAGAACCCACTTGTTCCCAATTGCCTTTTGGCCCGATGGTAAGTCAACCAAGTCCCCGACATGATTAACTTTCATTGACTCCTACTCTTCATCTATCGTTTTCAACCCTTCCTTTGAGTTTGTCCCCACAAGAGCTTCCTATATGCTCTTTGGTTCATGCTCATCGACTGGAGCCATCTCACAGTCTATCTCTTCAAGAGTTACCATGTAGGCTTCATCCTCTATGTCAAAACGTCGACGAGGAACTAGCCCGCGCCCACTACGGCGCAAGTGCATGTCAGATTGCTCACCCTCTGAGATAGTTATTGTCACATCCACCCAGCCGGTACCCTATCTGGCATACCCGGGATGTGATCCACAGCCCCGCAGATCCATAGTTCAGGGACCACATAATCCACATCAACGATAATACAATCATGAACAGATAATAATCATAAACTAACAATGAATGATCATGGAATTCAAAAATAAGGTGTCAGACATAATCAGAGTGCGGAAATAAATATCAAATCAGATAACTTAAGAAGGCAGTGGGCGGAATCCACTCCTTCACCAAACGGAAGTGAGGTCAAAATTTAGTTAAGTACAAGTCTCAAGTTATGAAGATAAATTAAAGTTATTACAATTCTTCTAAGTTTAACTGTCACAAAAAGAAGTAGTAACTACTCATAAGTCTCCTCCACAATGGATATGTCCTCCTCAAAAGTGAGGACCATGGAGATCCAACATGGCTGCTCCCATACAACTCCAGGCTAACCCCGGTCGCCGGTGATCTTCTTCGGTATGGTCACCGAGTCTTCAGCTAGCCTCCGGATAGTAGTATGAGGTATCCGGGTCCGTCTCGGGGGGGTACCATCGGAGTAATCACCCGTAGAATAGCCTAACAAAATATTGCACGAAGGAATGAGTTCAAAAGAACTCAGAAGGAAGTTATCCCTCCACACATAAACCACAAGATAATCATAAAATGATGCAGATGATATGAGGCATATAATGCAATATGACTTTATTCTAAGTATGCTGGTCATCTATGGTAGACATGCTTTAAGTCATAGCACCATACTTCTTTAGGTAGTCTCAGTCACTCATCACGGGGTGAATTGGTCCGCATCCCTCTCGGACAAATCCATGGTTGGGGGTTTCGGTCACCGCTCTCTCACATCACCGTTTGGTCTAAGTATTGGCGCATGTCGGGTATAGCCTAGCCCAATGCAAGTCATCTACTTAATCATATCATGCCAGTTCCAGATACTTCCATTCCTCCCCTCTCGGGATCCTTTCCGGTATCCTTCACACTAGAGTCACGGATATTACTCACCGGACTCATCAACCCTATTGGTCATCCACAAATGGTAACGGGAAGCTCTCACGTCCCTCTCACGGATCATTTCACCGGTCTTGAGTGCCCGTGAGCCCAAGTCTAGCCATTTGTAACCCTACCAATAAATGGCCCCTTTCGGGTAACCGTAATGCAATTTATGTCCTCTCACGGAGTGGATACCGGTCTTGAGCGCCCACAAATCCACACCACTACCACGGGTTGTTCGGTCTCAATGCCCTTCCGAATCGGGTCTGATATGATAGGGACATCCTAGCCATACATCTAGACAAATCCTATGCATGTCATTCAATAACCCGGAAAGCGTCAATGGACACCTTCGGAGAACATCCCATACTATTCCCTCCGATGTCCAAGGACAGAAGCACCGAGAGGGTACCCCTCAATCCCAAGTTATACTTAAGCAATCACATGCCCAAGTTCATCATATCAGTTCACAAGATACAACGTCATAATAAACATTCGATTCATGACATTGACATAAGTCATCATATATTGAAATTGATAAACATGATACAACATTGAAGTAATATAATGTAAACACAAAGCTACTGTTAAAATACATATGTAGCAAGTCTAACATGATAAGGATATGAATTAGAAACTATATTTACTAGGATAGGAATACCAAGTCAAGATTTCCATATCCTAGGTAATTACATCGATAACTATCCTTACCTTGAATCGGAGAAGAGAATGGTCCAAGATCACAAGCAGTGGCCCAAATAGTCTTAAAGTCCTAAACAAGCATATATGAAAGGTTAGAGAAGAAATCGAACAATCGGAGATCAAACAATCGAACGGGCAAAAGTTGCTTGACACAACTCTATTGGTCGATACATTTGGTCGATAGTATCACCAATTCAATTCCGGACAGCAAGCTGCTTTTCGGATTCTTGCCCGTTTGGTCTTCCTGGTCTCGGATTGACATGAAACTTGGAGGATAGTCTAGGCACAACATGGGGACACTAATTGTCACACCCCACCCGTCGGTCTCGGTTACCCGCCCGACAACGGAATAAAAGTATTTAAATCAGTTTCTTTCCAGTTTGTTTCTCTAAGTCAATGAACTTAGATTCCAGTTTAATGAGGTGAGGGGTTCTCCAACTCTTCTCCAGTCTCGGTCTGCAACTGCCCCACCACCTTTCGCCTCGACCATCAATCGGTGCGATAAGCGCACTCCATGCACCCGCAGGAACTCCCACACATGCTATTTCCATCTCCCACTGGCGGTGCCACATCTCCTTCAAACGGAATGGTTCCTTCATAGGGAACCAGCCCATCTTCGATACAAATCCTTCTTCGTATAGGCTAAAAACATACAAAGAATAAAGGAATGAGTTCTAAAGAACTCGGTAGAAACAATCATATATCTCATCCATCATCCAAAAATGCCATGATACAACAGAATATGAATGAATGCAAAACATGAATGATGCTATGATTTCTAACTATGCAAGTCTCTAATAGCGACATGCTTTAAGATAAACACCAGCCCTCCTCTGGGTAAGTCTCATCACTCCGATCCGGCAAGGACTGGTTACCTCTGTAGGGATCCGGAAAGGGAAAGTCCACACCTGGCTCACAAACCATGGTTGGGGTTAAGTCCACACTCTCTCACCACGACCATTGGTAATGAGTCTGGCGCATGTCTAGGTTTCTAATCCAATGCAAGGTCATAATGGTTACATGTCTACATGAAGTCCGATACATCCCCTATGGCACCAACCAACTCGGTTCGATCCTTCGCAACCTAGGGTAAGAATCCTCACGGACCGGCTACCTCTGTTGGACTCTACTCCATAACCCTATGGTCATCCACATATCATTGGGCGGATGCTCTCATGATTCCTCCCACACCCGGTCCGGTCCTTGGACATCCATGAGCCCAACCCTAACATATGCAACCCTACCATTTCATGACCAACATGGACCACCAAGTCACATCACTTGTCATCACGGGTCACTCGGTTTCAATTCCCCTACCGAAAGGGTGTAGCATGTGTGTAAAACCCAGCCCTAACCTTGACCCGGAAACCTTGTTATTTGTAGGTCCGATGACCCAGTAAAGTAAGAAGTCCTTTGCCATCCCGTGGAGGACTTGGTGTCCCTTTGAATCCATGAAAGTTGATGATGAGGTTCTATTTTGGAACTAATCTCGATGAAGATCTGATTAGTTGATGGACTTGGAGTGCTCTCTATCTTGGTTTGAAGCATTTCTACCTATTAGGTAAGTCACTTGACTTGTGTGCAAAACCCCTTTAGGTTGGATTTGATCTGACCTTCAATTCCCTGTTTTGGTCTTTTGTCCTTTCCATTGTCTCCCTCACCAATCCACTCACCAATGAGTCTTGTCTTTGGCATTAGGTTGTTCTTGCTCTATTTAAGTCCAATCTCAGTCCACTTCGTATTTGCTGCCTCCAAACTCTCTGAACACCAAAGACCTCTGCAGTCATCTCTCTTGCATCCTTGGTGTTTTCTTGACGATCTTCTCAAACTCTTCTTTTGCATCAAGGTTGTCTACTCTCTCTTCTTCTCCTCCATCTTTGTTTTTCTTTCCTTTTTGAGTTGAGCGTGAAGAGATGCTCATTCTCTGTTGCAAACATCTCTGAACATGTTCTCATGATCATCCTAAGGATTTGAGGCTGAACAATGATCTTAACCATGATCATTGCAAGCTTTTGAAGGAATCATGATCAAACCATGATCTAATCTTTGTTAAACTTCTAATCTGATTCATCTCTTTGGATCTTCTATGTTGATCATGTTAGTAGTTAATTCTTGTTTTCCTTCCATGATCCATAATCTATAGATCTCTAGTGTTCTCTTCTACCTTACTATGTGTTCTTCTGATGCATGGTAGTTACATATATGGTTTTTATTTCCTTATTTATTTTGCTTCTGCCTTGTTCCTTGAAGATCTAAGTATGTTTTCATGATACCTTTACCTGAAGCAATGATCCATCCTCCTATTGTTCTTGTCTTTGTTTTCTATTTCAAATTCATCAAGATCCATGGTTGATTTAATTATGGTAACTTTTTGTTTCCTAATTTGGATCTTGATATCTTGATTTGATTGGTGTTTTGAGGTCCCCTATATGTTAGAATACTACTGATGTAGTCTACCCCTTGATTAGTACCCTTTTGAACCACCAAATTCGTTTCATATCTTAAACTCATTTTATAGGCTTCTTCTCTTTCGTCTTGGTCTACCTCACCAATCCACTCACCAATGAGTCCAACTCCTTGGTCTATGTTGATGTTTTGGTATCTTTTCTTTAGGGATCTTTCCTAATATGTTGTATATACTTGTTTAGGACCTTCTTCTCAAGTTTCCGAGATCTTACTTGACTTCTTAGGATTCCTTTCAGTTATAGGTAGGATGGTTATTTCCTTAATTCATAGATACATGAATCTAGTTTCTATATTTGAATATCATAGATATGATTCCTAAATTAGATTCTTACAATGATATACTACTGTTGCATAACTTTGATTCTGCATTACTTATTCATATTGAATTGACTCATGTATGTTTACTTACCAATTATATACAAGGTGATTGCATTATTGATTTCTTTCCATATTGAGGTTACCATATATGTGATGATATAATTGATGCATGTGTTGCTTAGTATGGTTTGGAAGGAGGTGTCCTTTTGACACTTCTTCCTTGGACTACTACGAATATTATGGATGTTTCCAGATGCCCTCTGACACCTTCCTAACTGTTGGATGCATATCTAGGATTGTCTGTTTTTCTGGATGTCTTTATGTCCCCTATCGGGTTTGCCCCCTGTCTGGGGTTCTCCTCAGACCTAACCACCCGTGAGCAATCCTTTGGCCATTTTTTGTTCATATGGTTAGACTTGGGCTCACCCTTAGCCGTACCACCCTGAGGCGTGAGCTTCCTTTCCATATGTGGATGTCAATAGGGTTGTGAGTCCTTCTGACTTGGGACTCTAGTGTGAATACCGATCCCGATGGAGTTCTTTTGCTTATGTAACTGTGAAGACTTCATTTCTGTTTTACCCCATCCCCTTTCCATTTGTGTTGTTGCTTAACCCCCATGGTTTTCCATGCCCATCCATCCGCTCAGCCGTGATGTCCGTGAGAGATCCAGATATCTCAATGGTTGAGGATGTGTACTTTCCTAAAGAAGTCTCTTACTTAGCATTCTTCCATGAGACCCATACATAGAGTTAGATTCATTCATTCATTCTTGTCTCTATCATTTGCATTTATGAGTGTTCAATCCCCCATTTATGTTATTATGGATTTTAACGCCCTTCTCGAGTTTCTTTGAAACTCATTCCTTTATTGTACAATGATTGTTAGACTATCCCGCAGTGTACGAGTGTTATGACGGTCCCTATGAAGAAGCGCAAGGCGAAGAGGCATATCTCCAGGAAGGTGATTGCGGTTACTACAATTACTCTGAAGATCCCGCGAGTGGTTATGCTCCGTACGATGCTTAGTCCGACCATTGAGTGGAAGCGTCCTTGTGCTATTTATGAGATTTACACTTATAAGGATGTTGTCTATAAAGTGGAGAACAATTTAGTTACCCAATGTACTTGCTACTGGGATTAGATTTTGTCTAGTTTATTCTTTTAGAGCTACTTTTCAGCTGGTTGTAAAGTGGGATTTTTGCCTCACTTTACTTATCTGTTTGACACTCTGATTATATCTAATATTCTGATTCATTTATGATTCATTCTTTCTTTATTGGATCTATGGTTTATCTTCCGCACTTTTATTATGATTGTTCATGATTATGTTATTGTTTATGTGGGAGGTTGATCACTCGATACCTGATCTTCGGGCTGTGGATCACACTCTCGGGTATGCCAGATAGGGTACCGGCTGGGAGGGCGTGACAATGTGGGGTACCTAGCCATGCAATCTAGACTCATCCTAACAATGTCATCAATTAATCATGACAGGTCTGAAGGCATCAGCAGGCATGTGTCCCATTCCACAGCCTCCTGATAACATCAGCCAAGATATCCCAAAAGGAATACCCCAACTATCATAATCATATACCAACTATCACCATCTCATAACAATCACAAACCATAAAGTAAATATGAAATCAAAGTAAACAGCAGTAGTATAACAGCATTATATATGAAACTACAGCAGTTTATATTGGTACAGATTAAGAATAACAATTACTAAATCAACATCTCAAGTATACATAAATAGATAAGATAGACTGTCCTTACTTGCATATACTGAAACGTCCGTAAAATGGAATCCAGTAATTATTAGTAGACTTTTCTTTTAAACAATAATCACCTAAACACAGGGTTATTAGAATATGTAAGTCACATAAACCAAATTGAATCAAAACCGAAATCTATTTGGTCATCATTGTTCAGCGGTCACTTGTGCCGGTCGCTTAGGTTGCGACCGCCACTAGTGACCGCCCCAAAAACAGTGAGCTTCAATCCGAAACTCAGGCTTCTGATTACTCGATTTCAATCCGGTTTTCGAGTAATCTCATCCTAAGTCTCGAATTAAACACTCCCTAAGCCAAAAGGGTAAGAGAAAACAATCCACTACCATCAGTGGATTACCCCTAACCCTCTCCTTGATTGGATTTACCATCTCACGGAAGCAGGGTTCCGTTTATGGTTATTCCATCTCATGTAGATTAAAAAAGGGTAAAGAATAACCAAGGGGTAATCACAAAGTGACGAGGAAAAAGGGTAAAACCAAACTAACGGAGATAAGAGAGTAGAGAACGAGGGTTAGTTCAATACCTCACACCCGAAAAGCCGAGAAGAAGAGAACCGATCTTCCAAACCACTCACGACTCCGAGACTCTTTCGGATCTTCCCCGCAGCCGTCTTAACTCCCAAATAAGAAATAACGAATAAAGTAATCGTTAATGAGACGGAGGTTGCCTTTATAGAAGTCCGGGGCAAAATAGGGCAAAATCCCCGAAAATGACCGGGCGGTCGCTTGGGCCGGTCGCTTAGGTTGCGACCGCCACTAGTAACCGCCCCCATGTATTGCCATACAAGGGTGCTTTTACTAGGGGGTTGATACCCAAGGTCAACCTAGCCCTAAATAAGAGATGGGGGAGATCTTACCTTCATTCCAGACATCTCTGAACGACACTTGACTTCCAGAATTTCCCACGCCACCAAGGCGGCTTTCGGACATAGGATCCAGATCCATGGGTCCTGGGTATGGATCATGGGCTTCAATCCGGATACTCCACAAGTTCACCCGACTAGACCTTCGGGTTCTCGGACCTGGAATACGGATCTCGGGTTAGAAATACGGGGGGTATTACACTAATTATCAAGAAACTTTCATAATCCAATGGTCCATTTGGAAATCCCCAAATTGACATATTAAGGTTAAGAGTTGTAGATCATAGCATTGGCTATAACTCAATGCAAATTAGGGGAAAACATGGGGGATTAGGTAGGGAATCGTTTAGAAGTAACATGGAGCACATATGCAAGGTATAGATTAAGTAAATCACGAGCTTCATCTCGTTTTGGTAAATAAAGCAGTTGGTAAGCAATAAATCATGGAAATGTGTAGTCAATGATCATGAGGTGAATCAATCATAGTCATATCGGTGAAAACATCATTGTATGGGGTTTAGAAGGTTCATAGCAAGGTGTATGCAAGGTTGCGCACCTTGACCATGGTCCCAACAGTAAAATAGAGAAAAGATGAGTGAGAAAGTGATTAGGAGAGAGAGTCATACCTTTAAAGTGGAACAAGAAGGTAGGAATAAGTGGTTGGCAATGATTGATGAAGAAGATGCTTCACCACTACCAAGGAGGAGTTCTTGGGAGGCTCTCTCACGTTCCCGGATGTTAAAGACGCGAGGATAGGGCTCCAGTCTCGAGGAATAAATAAATAGAAAAGAATATTCTAAGAATCTTTAAATCGGGCTCGAGCTTGTTGGTCGATACATTTGGTCGTGGTATCGACCAATAGTATCGACCAAAACAAACTCTGCAGAATTTTACAGAATAGTACAGCAACTTTAGGTGCGGACTTGGAGGGCTATACAAGGTCAAATTGCATGGGGTTTTCTCCTACAGTTCACTCAAGAGGTCTAGTTTTAGGGAGTACCTTCGGATTATGCACCGGAGTCCGTTTGCTATTTCAACTGTCTCGCTCTTCATCGTGCGCGATTCTAACTTAACACCGGTAATGTGCTCAAGGAAGGAGCAAGATCATCAATGTCCATAAACCTGGAATCCCGCATTCGTCATCAGCCGTAGGGCCCATAAGTCCCTCCTACCACCACTTCGGGTCTTTGGACCTACAAACATAACAATGACCGGGTCGGGTCAGGGTTAGGTAAAAGCTGGATTTCACAGTTATCATATCTGCACTCCCACTCCCACTAGGATCTTCTAGATGAACCCCATGTTCATTATCAGAGTCTAAATCCCTAGAGTGACAAGATCACTATCTTGTATCTCAAAGAATTCTGATGATTTTTTGTTAACTCCTGAAAGAGATGGAAAATCATTCTCCAAGAATGTTGCATCCTTAGACTCAAGTTTCATTCTCCTTTCACTCTCATCTAAACCAATGAAGACATGTTCTTTCGAGAGTTCAGAATATTTTACAAAGATACACTTTCTTCCACTGGGTCCAAGCTTCCCATATTGGTGAGAAGTAGAGTGAACATATGCTACACATCCCCATGCGCGCAAGTAACTCAAATCTGGCTTCCTTCCGGTCCACAACTCATATGGTGTGGAAGGAACTGATTTGGTTGGAACTTGGTTGAGGATATAGGCCGCAGTCAGCAAAGCATCTCCCCAATAAGAGATGGGTAGGTTTGCCTGCGCCATCATGGATCTCACCATGTCTAGTAAGGTTCTATTCCTCCTCTTAGCAACTCCATTTTGCTGTGGAGTCCCTGGAATCGTAAGTTGCCTAGATATCCCCTTTTCATCACACAAATCTTTGAACATATCATATAGATACTCTCTACCTCTATCCGTTCTAAGAGTTTTAATCCTTTTATCTAACTGATTCTCAACTAAGCTCATGAATTTCTTAAAACATTCTAGAGCTTCTGACTTATGAGAAATTAGATAAATATGACCATACCATGTATAGTCATCTATGAATGTGATGAAATAAGCATGTCCTTTTCTAGTATGCACATTTATGGGTCCATATACATCTGAATGAATAGGTTTTAGAGGAAGAGAGGCTCTTAAAGCCTTTTTGAATGGTTTTCTAATTGCTTTTCCTACTAGACATGACTCATAGGTTAGCAAATCGGATAGTGAACCTTGGCCTAAGAGACCTTCTCTTGCCAACATGTTCATCCTATCTAAGCCAATATGTCATAGTCTAGCATGCCACATATTAGAATTAATACACAGTATTTTGGCAAACAAAAACATTACTAGAATTAGATAAATTATCAATTGTATCCAATACAATAAAACCATTATGAAGAAAACCATAACCATAATCATAAATTGTATCACTTAGATACAAAACCAAAGAATTGTTCTCAAATACAACTCTAAAACCATGTCTCCTAAGAAAATTAACAGAAACAAGATTCCTCCGAATGTCTGAAGCATACCGCACATCATAGAGTAACTGCGTCCAGTCACCTCGCAAAAATAATTTGCATGTGCCTATGCCATGAACCTCCAAGCTTGAGTTGTTCCCCATCATTATTCTCCTGCTTCCTCTTAGAATACAATGGTATTCCACGAAGCTCAAGCGTTCCCTTGTTATGTGTTATGTTGCACCTGAATCAACAATCCACAAAGGATTTTAGTTCAGCAAGCATAGTAGAACTTGTTGCATAGCAAGATGAGGTATAACACACAGTACATACCTTTTGCTTAGTGCAATCACGAGCAAATGACCAGGCTTTCGGCAGTTGAAGCAAATCAAAGGTGATTTCTTCTTGCCAGCTCTAGTCCCTTTTGAACGCTTAGGGCCATTCTTATTTCTGTTCCCACCTTGGTTACTTTGTCTAGATCGCTGAGGTTGAGCTTTCTCTCTCTTGCGCTTAGAGCCTGCACCCTTACTAGTGCTAGCTTTAGCAGCAAGTACTTCAGTTTGCGGGGCATCGGCCAACATCCGATCCTCCTCCAGCTTAAGGTACTTGGCAGCTTGATCAAAAGTCTTGACATCATCAGTATGAGTCAAGAAGATCTTCATATGCTCCAAAGTCTTTGGCAGTGACCTGATGACTGTAGAGACTTGCTCCTCATCAGTCTTTTGGAGCCCACATGCGCTCAACTCACTAATCATGTTTGACATGATGGTTATATGCTATCCCTCATGGTATGACCCTGACGCATTTTATAACCGTCAAAAGTGAGTTTGAGCTGGCGGCCTCTTGTGGTGGAAGTCCCTCCACACTGGAACTTCACTGCCTCCGACAAAGACTTTGCAGTCCTATGCTTCTCAAACCGAAGCATCAGGTCATCCCTCATGGAGCTTAGGATAGTAATCCTAGCTACTCGGTCTTTCCTCTTCCAGGTATTGTATAACTCAAGGTCCATGCAATGCTGTGCAGTGGTACCTTCATCAGGTGGGGACATGGTCTGGTTTATGGTTTCCAGCATATCCTGCACCTTTCGGTGCCAGATGTCATAATTCCTCTCGTTCAATTTATCTCCTTTCGTGAGGTCAACAACTATGCTCTTTGTAGCAGCCATTATACTAAAGACAATATATACAAGGATGAGTTCAACTATTCTAGCATAAAACACAACACAAGCAATAACAGATCACTCTAGCATAGTCAACATGTGGGATAAGCATTTAAACTAAAAGAGATGCTAACAAACATTCAATCAAATTCTAATTCAATCATTCTAGTATACACTAGTTTCGTTCTGTGCTAAAAACGTGATTATTAAGACCCATAATTAAAAACAGCTTTATTAAAAATAAAATATCCAATCATGTTTATGCTATGAAGTGGTTTACATAGAACACTTCTATCTCACTAGCTCCCACTAGGCCTCATTCGGCCCTCAATGCCCAAACATCACACAGATTGTGGAGTCATTGGTGTATAAGTTAGAAACACATTATAAACTGAACAAATCAAAATCCAAAAAATGCATCTCCCAAACGGACTACCATCTGGCCCAGACGGACGACCGTCAGAAAGTCCGTCTGGCCTTCTATGACTAGACGGACAACCGTCTCCTAGACAGAATTTTCTTCTAGGTCACTGTGATTAGACAAACCAATAGACGGACGTCCGTCTGGTCCACAACGACCAAACGACGTCATTTTCCCTTGAATGAATTTTTTTTACAAAAAAAATGAAAAAACACGTTTTTTCTCCCAAAAATTCATCTAAAAATATGCATGAGAAAAATTCAACAAATATTGAACAGAAACATTCATCATTGATCATTAATGCATTCAATTTTTGCATAAGGGAAAACAAATGATGTTCCCACTTGGATCCGAACCAAAACATAAGAGTTTCTAAAAACCCTCTCAATTCTCTCATGAGTTTCCTATTAAACATTGGATCCTCCCATTGAGTCCATTCAAGAAAGCAAAAACAATAGGGAGTAACCGAGAATCGTGGGAACCTTAGGCTCTGAGTTATATTCCATATATATCAATTGTATAATTTATGGGGAAAGATTCTTACCTTGATTTGCTTTCTTACATATAGAATATCTGCAGCGGAAATAATCTGGATTCCACGTTCTCGTTCCTCCACCAAAACTTCATCGGGGTAATTCCACAATCTCTAGGAAAATGAATAAATTCCACAACTCAAATGCTGTGTGTAGAAAAGATGGTATACAGATCTAGATCAAAGGGAAGAAAAACCTTTAATAGCTTCTCCTTCCTGCGTTTCTAGGAGAGAGGGAGAGATATGAGAGCCGCATTTTCTCTGGAAAACTCATGCACGAATAATGTGATAACCAAAGTAATACCGTGGTTACAAATATATAACCCTATATTTTGTAACCACCTAAAAGTGATTTTCCAAATCTGCCCTTGGGCATATAATTTATTAATAAAATAATTAATAAATCCCAACAATTTTCAATATGATAATGCGAACAAAAAAAAGAAGTCTGGTATATCACCCGAATGTTTTCAATATGACAATGCAAATCTCAACATTGGAATTCAAAAGTCTATGAAAATTATAACCGATCCCATTTACTGGTGTACATTACAAGGGATTACAATTTTAGGCATTTTCTGTACAATCACAACCAATTACCACCAATCCAATCCTTCCCAACTATCCGTGCCCTAGTCCTTATGCTATGCTCCACAACAGCATTGCCCCAATGACAATCTAGTGCACTTTAGTCTAGGACATTCTGGCCATCTGAGACATTTTAATCTAGGACATTCCAAGCATCTGGGACACTTTGGTTTTGGACATTCTGGTTTCAGACATTCCGGGCATCTGGGACATTTTGGCTTAGGACATTCTGGGCATCTGAGGCATGCAGACCATCTGAGGTGCCAGAGTCTTACTCGACAGCACCTGCTACTGATACATGGGGTACAAGTTGTAGCATTAGACTTCACTGGTTCACCAAGACATTGCCGTATCTTTTTCAAGCGAATCTCTGTGGTCACATTCTCCATCTCATGGATGAATCTGCACAGATGGCGAATGTAATCAGGGTAGAGCTCCAAATTGCAGTGTCCACCTCCCTTAATCCATAATGGTTCATACGGATCCCTTGCCAAATCCCACAAACCATTTCCATGCAACCAATTCACTACATCATCCTCCGTACCCTGTAAAATTTTAATCTACCATGCTTCAGCATTTATTTATAATAGACACAAATTTGCATTATTAAAATAAGAAAGACTAAAGTTTGAAAAGAATTATTCATGCAAACTAGAGAGACAATCAGTGACAAAATTAAACAAATCTTGAAAGACCATTACTTTCCCAGGTATTTTATTGCAGCATGTCAATGATAAGCTTAGGTATGCCATAGGAATGTGATGCAGAGGAATTTTAGTGTAATTTGGTTCCCAATTTTGTAGAGTTGGGACTTTGATTAGGTTTCATGTTGAGTTGATCTTTGATTTAGTTTGTGCTTCAGTTTCCCAGTTGCTTTAGAATTACTTTTCTAGGGTTCCTACTGTAATCTATAAATGCATCCAAGGCATATCAATAAAGTGGATGACACAGTAGAAATCAGTCTCTTGGTGTATACAGATCCTAGAAGAGTTCTATCCTTCTAGGTTTAGAAGAACCCACACTGCAACAACCTGGAAGAGCTGCTGCAAAAGACCTTGAAGAGTCGTCTTCCTCCCCATCTCATTGACGCCCACAACATTCCAGAGTAGTATGCCATTGGGAACACACATTTTGTGCACAAATAAGCAAAGTTTCTAGTTTTAGTACCAAGCAGTTTAATTACCTATGCCAAAAGCCCTGAAAATCGGCCAGGCCGTCACCGTACTCAGCAACCACTTACAGGTTGAGTTGTTACCACCAAAGAACCTTCACAATCTGTTCTTCAAAATTGGGTTCAATGAATCTCTCAGAATAGATGAGCTAACAGGTCTATGTCAATAGACATGATTTTGGGACATGATGCAGGCAACCATTTTTAGTGGCAAGGCAGGCACACAGACTACAGAGATGTTGCTATATGTATTATAACTTCAAACAATAAAAGACATTATCAGTACTGGCTTCAATCAGAATCAATTCAAACCAGAAACTGTTTTTCTTCCAAGTATGCCTGATCAATTTACCAGCACCCTTGGGCAACCCCTCATCTTCTATAAAAATATTAAAAATAACTTAAGATATAAAACTAGGACAATCAACTTATCTGCACTATCAATCACCATGAGTACAATTTCTCACTTGTTTTAGGAAAGTATCCCAAAAGCTAAACCTGGTCTGTGAATAGAAGGGGATGAAAAGTCCAATTTATAGATTCACATGAATTTGGTGGAGATCCGGAAGATAAATAACTGAACATGAAAGAACTTCAGTCAATCCAGATCCCTCGCATCATAGCAAATACCAAAGGGTCGTGTACAAATTGCCACTGGCAAGCAGATGGGCAGGTGCACACGTTAGCTCTTATAATCGTAAGGCAAGGATAATAAAGATAAAATGAAGGGAAAAGCTAACTAGATCCACCAGATAAGGAAAAGTGATACAAAACAAGTAGGTTTGATAATAAAAGCAAGTATGAAACAAGGTCAAAACCTATCTGAAAATTTGTCCCCAAGAATATATTGCTTCTAGAGGTAATGTAGTTTAGTTGTATATTTGAGATAAAACACAACAGAAACTGTCTAGGAAAACCAACAGGTTCTGATTGGGCTCAGGAAATACTTCCTTAATGAAGTAATATTTCCTAAATTCCATTACAGCGTTCAAGACTGCCATCTACATTTATTTACTCTCCAAACAATGCAGTTGATTGAAAAACTTTTAGAGTAGCCATAATTCCTAGCTAGAATCTCGCAACCGGTTGAACCGTAGTTGGGTCACTTCACCCACTCCCATATAGGGCACAAACTTTTAGAAAAACATGGAAAATGAAAAGGATTTTCGCTTCACGCGGGACGACCATGTTCAATGGAGGCCCTTAAATGCCCCAGTATGGAGGAAGAGTTAATCAAGATTTAAGGAACTAGAAGAACAAGGAGCAGACCTAAAATAACCCTATGGGAAGTGGTGAGAGAAGACATGAATGGCTTAGGCCTTGTTTCCAGCATGACCTTGAATAGAGCTGACTGGAAAGCAAGGACCAACGCAGCCAGCCTCATTCAGTTGGGACAAGGCAGAATTATTGTCGCTGGAAGGATCGTCCCTTTTGTGAAAAGAATTAACCACACCCACCCACACTGATGCATGTTTATACCTAGAGGAGAAAATGCAGCCACAAGTAAAAGAGTTGATAATTTCTAATACATAACTTCTCAGTACATAATTTCATGTAAATGTGGAAGGGTTTAAAAGCAAACCAAGAACTGAAAACTTCAAGAACTTTATGATGTCAAGGATGCACTTACATGAATCACAAGCACAGGGCACTTCACCTTTGGAATTTTGTTGATGTTCTGCAGTTTTCCGGCATAATCAGGAAAAAGGTGTGACAACAGAAAAGAACCCAAAAATCAAATGCCAATAGAAAACTTGAAAAACCAACTGCATGGAACCTCATAACAGTCTAATGATAGTTAATGGCAAACAAGTCATGCACATTAGCAGAAAACAAGGATATCCACACATACTATTTGAATGTTAATTAAATGACAATTTTATCAATGAAATCCTGCAGGAATGTTAAAGTGGGTTCTGGAAAAGGAACCTTGAACATATAATTTGAGATGGATTTATCATGTTGACTTTGGACCCACCAAATGACAGATCCCACTAACTTTGTGTAGCATAGACATTTATGTCACCAAGAAGCATTCCCCACAAGAAACAAAAATTTCAGCAATCTCAGCCATAAAAGTTATTTTACAACTATAAACTGCAAAGGTTTTTGATAGTTAGCGCTTAGTCTAGATTGCAAGCAGAGAAAGCTACTAACCTTATAAATGTCACAGCAGAGAGTGAACTTCACATGACAGAGTACGCGAAGTCCAGAAAGTATGGCACTGTGAAGAACAACACCTCTCAACCGTGGCAACTTGGTTGCCAAGTGCAAAGTGGGCCCACTTCCAACTGACTGCCCATACAAGATCAAGTCTTCTTGGCTAACTCCATACTCAGTTTCAAGACATTGATATACTGCTTCAATGTCTGCATAGGTGTCAAATTCACTAGGCTGCATCGCGTACACAAAAAACTGGGTCAGTATATGTACCTTATTTGCAAATCTGAGAATAATGAATAGCACTGTGGGGTCAGTATGGACTCACAGTACCAGTTAGGCCAGAGGCCTTGAAACTCATCATTACACTAAATTTATATAAAAATAAAATAAAAAGATGAATGAATAGAATGGCATTACTTCACGAGGAAAGGACTCTGACCAACTAGTATTCAAGTCATCCAGCACCTATTTTCCATTAATGGTCAAGAGTTGTTCTAAATGTCACTCATCAAAATGCTCAAATGATTGAAAACCAAAATTCTGTATGGCTAAACAATTAAAAGAAGAATGGAACAGGAAATTAACACCATCCAGCTCATGTTGATGTGTTAAGCAATACCAACGTGATTATTCAGGTCCCATCCCGCATGCATCACCAGTAGAATCACATTTTGCATAAAATTATAAGCTTGAGTATGCCAGATTGAATTTTTTTTAATATTTCTACAAGCATAGGGAAATGAATTGATTTCAAATGGTGGTTAAATATTTATCCAACAATTTTTTTCTCCTAAAGCAAGAGGGACAGTTCTACCATCTAAAAAGAGAAAACTGTAGTACACCAAAGCAATAGCCTGAGTTGAAAAACAACATACCTTACCAGTCGAAGCTCCATATCCAGAATAGTCATATCTGCAGAAAAACATGATAGAGGATATCAAAACAAAATGCAGTGGGATCCGACTTCAGAACTACGGAAAGCATACAATCAACTCGTAGTGGATAAGTTTAGATAAAATGAAATTAAAATGCCACCCAGCCCAACCGGACAGGGCCTAAATTTTTGTTGGAGGTAAACTCAAGTTCCCCTGCCCACCTGTCAAGCTTCAGTCCAATTGAAATTGGACAAGTGATAAAATAAAGCTTTAAAGATTCAGGTTTGCAGTGTGCATGCCAATCCATGGATGCGCTTAAAATTGCTATTTGTTAGATTTTGAGTCTAGAATTAGTTACATGGCTAATCCAGACATTGTGTTGATAACTACATCATCTGCCACAAGGAAGAATTACATACGCTAATGAGATACATTGGAAGTCTTTGGATATGAAGTGGCAATCTTCCTACTGAAATACAGATCGTGGCATTACAAATGGCAAATAACATATCCGGTGAAGGATATATATATATATATGAAGCATTCTATCCCTAATCTTGCTCACCGATCAGGGAAATCACCCAAATTGGGTCAGTATCAAAGACTAATAAACTTGTATTCACAAGAGCAAAAATGTAATATGCACTGGTTTGTTTTATTTAAAAACAGGGATAGATGCATGCAATTTGGGTGATATGAGACTGATCCAATACAACATACCGACATAATGAACCGTATGGAGTACTCTCCCCTGAAAAGAAAATCCAGATGACCTACAGATAGAAAAGCCCCCCAGAAACTGGGGAACTACTGGTAGCAAGGCTCGTATTCGCAGTATTCGGATCAGATTGAAATCAGGTGGTTCAGATCCCACAAATGACAATGTCATCCCAGGTTCTTTTTAATTAGAAATCATCTATTCTTTTCCAAACCCAGTCCCTAAAGTGGGATCGGATCGGTATTGGCTGATACCTTGCAATTGGCCAAAATTGGTCCACCCAAGCCAAGATTCCTAACCTTTGTTGGGGTCGGTTCTGGAAGAAAAGAACGATAAATCGAGATTCTAGAACCTACAGATAACACAGAAAGCAACACTGAAACATTGAGACTCAGATCTGATACCAAAGTGGAAGACGGAGTAAAAGCATATACACTAGTAAAAGGACCACAAACCACAAGGCCAACGTTTACTACTGTAAACACTCCAAAACATTTATGAGACCGAATAAAAGAAGAGGCTGCAATGCATTGAACTGTGAACAATTCAAAAATTTTCAAAAGGGGAGCACAAAAAGAAGAGAGGAAGTACAGAAACACCAAAATAATGAGAAATAGAGAGAGACGAAGAGAAGGGGAAGGCCTTAATCTCCAAAGCAAACAACTAGTACCATGAGCGAGGGTAGATCCAGTTGCTCATGTGTTTATATTTTCTTCCACAATAAAAAGGGTTCTTTTTTTCTTTTTCCCTTTTTTTATTTTGACAGAAGTTAATTTCTCAGAAGCAATTGAGTAATTTTGTTAAGCTAAACCAAATCATATTAATTACCATAATAAAATATCAAAACAAAATATTCACCCAAGAAATACAGACCCACATTGTCGACACGACAATACCGAGAAAAGAAGAAATGAAGAGAGCCAAATTCAAGAAGTGAAGAAAGCCCAAAAAAAAAAAAACGCTAATCCTGATTTACTTAGAACTCTTCCATCAGAGCTTTCAAAATAAACCCTGTAAGAGAAACAGGAGGGTTATGAAGCCATACTAACCCCATGAGATTAATCCTGAGATTGATCTTTAGCTGCACAAAGAGATCATAGAGTTGGCCAAGATCAGCTGCATTACCATGAGAGTAAAGCAGGGTGAGGCGGGCATATGGATTCTTCAAGTAGAAAGCCACGATCTTATTACCACGCTTGGTGTCAAGCAACCAAACATCAAGGGAAGGATCATCTTGAGGAATTGACAAAGAAGTAGTAGAAGAAGAAGAAGCGATCACCAACACCTTCCCGTCCTCCTCTCGCTTTTTCACCTGGTATGTCGCAGGTCTCGGTGGAAAGAATGCGAATTTCGAAGCCAGACTCGAGACCATACAACCCATTCCCCCAAAAGAGATCCACAGAAACCCAACTCATTGACAAACCAAGATACCCAAATGCATGTGTTAGTATTACACAGACCCTTGAAGCTTAAACAGAAACAAAACAGGGTAGCTTTGGAATTAAGAGCTCAACTGCTGAAGTAACCCTTCGGAACAGAACTTCCCTGGGTTTTCAAAGTCCTTCAGTAGAGCTGCAATGGAGGAAAACGACAAGATATAAAGTTTAAGGAGGTACTCTGCTAGCACTGCGATCTGAGACCAGCTTCTAGGGTTAGTTTCCTCAAGGAAGAGAGAGAGAGACAGACAGAGAGAGAGTCGTGGTGAGGGTGGATGACTGAAACGCAGAAGACACCAAGAGGAGAACAGGGGATTTGTCACTACTCACAAACACTCGATAGCTTTCTTTTATGACTTTTCTCTGTACTTCAAAACTGACATAAGTACTTATATTGATTGTCAGTTTGACAATAAACAACCAATATCTCGTCTTTTAGACGATATATGTGATATTTTGCAAGTGTAAAATGTTTCAAAACCCGAGGCCATATATGATATCTCTCGTTTTCGCTTCCCCCGTGGCCTTATTTTGTCGTTCACTACTGCATTGAGAAAAGGTCGATTTTGCTTCACTCCAGCGCATTAATGCTCAGCACGGTTATGCAGGCCGTCGGATCAAGTTAGGAAAGATCGTGGCCGTTACTTCATTTTTAAGTGGTAAAATGTGGTTTTTTTAGCAAATCGAACGGTTTACTGCTACGAACCGAACCCATTCGCTGGACCAGACGAACCAACCCATATGTTTTTCAAAATCGTTTGAAAACACCAAAATGGGCGCGTGAATCCTCATTTTGTCTTCTACCCTAGTTTTAGTTTTCGAAGAAGAAGCTCTAGATGCAAATGTTGATTTCTCTTTCTACCTTGATCTCCCACGAATCTTTCAAGTCGTTTCTTCCATTTCTGTTGCAGAAACAAATTGAAGAAAACTGTGCCTGAGAAAAAAGAACCCCAACCTCAACCCATTCGGCGACTCTGCAAATCGATAACTCTCCTTTGAATCCTCTCTAATCTCTGGCTCTTCTTCTCTCTCGTACTGTCTCAGTTTCTCTTTTCAACTCTAGCGTCTCCTCCATCATTGATGGGTGGTTGATGATCCACTTTCAGGCCGCGATATCGGTGCCTGAGATGGCAAGTTTGCAAGTGAGGATGAAGGGTAGCCCAAATCGGTACGTAGAATTCAAGGATAATATCTCAGACTGATTTTATTTCACTTCCTTGTTTTTAGGGATTTGATTTTATTCGAAGAGAAAGCTTCAGAGGCCATTGCTGCTCTACGACTGTTGAAGTAGAGGAGATTTGCTTCTCAGGTGAGTTCTAACCTTAACCTTAAAACTGTAGCTTAGTTTTTCCCACTGTTCGGCAACACAAAATCAACTCGTGAGGACCTATAGGGAGAGAGTGAACAAATGCTCCATCACCAGATTGTGTCTATTAATTGTTTGAAAATATGTCTATGAGAATTTGGCAGGGAAGGATCCACCTTGTGGTTCAATAAAGCTATAAGGATAGGGCCTTATCAGTTTTACACAATCAACATTTGGTTCTTCCATTCAGCTTATCTCATTGCTTATCCTCTTTGACATTTTCAAAATGATTATTCTCATGACAAACATGGTTTTTTTTTTTTTTTTCTTTTTGAGTTAGAAACAATTTTTTGTGTCTCTGCTATTTTGGTTTACTTCTGTACCCACAATTGTTGTATGGTAAAATTGGGGACCTGTGACAATGTTAAGGGGGGGGGGGGGGGAAGGGTCTAGGATTGGTGGTTGTGGCAGCAGAGCAGTAGTAGAGGTGGATGTGGAGTGAAGGTCATGTTTATCATGATTTTGCACATTTTTGCTTTTAAGTGTATGTTTTTCTTTTGGGAGTTTCTTTAATAGTGTTTTTTCCCCTCCCATTCAGTTCTTTTTGGAAAAATAAAAGTAAACCTGACGTATGTACATGCTCCTTTTTCAAAAAACACAAGAAAATCAGTAAAAAAGAAAATTCCCTTTCAATTGGTGCTATACGTATCTCATGTAGGACAAGTGGATAACCCTAGGAAATAGGGTGTTCTACAAGGAATGGGATCCAAACTACCTAAGACACTAGGAGAGGGGGTTTTCTCTTTTTCTCTCTCTCTCTCTCTCTCTCTCTCTCTCTCTCTCTCTCTCTCTCTCTCTCTCTCTCTCTCTATATATATATATATATATATATATTTTTGGATGGGGTGGGGGGGAGCTTGCACAACACATACTTAGACTCACAATAGGAGAACTTCACTTTGCACATCAATGAGACCACTGGGTTACATTGTTGGCATCTCAAAATGGTTGTTCTTTGACTGAATGATTTGCTCCATAAAGTTCCTTGGTTTGGTTGGTGATTTAAATTCTTGTTGTGCTTGTTCTAGATGATTTTTAGGTTCATAATGAATCCATAACTCCTTTTTATCTGATATGAAGATATTGGATTTTATATACTGCTGCTTGTGGTGCTTCTAGGACCTTTCATGCCTTCTTATAAGATGATATTTGGTTAATATATATACTAAATGTAAGTGTCACACCCCACCCAGCCGGATCCGGTCATTACCCGAATGCCCGTGGGGGTGATACACCGCAAGATTTAGGTTCAGTGACAAATCCATACAAAACATGATATAGCATAATTAAATGGACAAGAATAAATCAAGTTTATCATACTAAGTTATCAAAACCGAAAAAAATTTATTTTTTTTAATAAATATTACCGCCGCCCCGGCCCCCCCCCGGTCCGACCTTCGACCCCGGTCGAGACGTAGAGAACCGACTCGCTCCCGAGCGAACCGGATCCGTAAGATGGCTTGTCGAAGAAGAAAACTTATTCGGCTGCAAGCGTGCCCTAATCCTACTTATGGATTAGGGTAATCACCCTAATGATGGCAGACTCGAATTGACGGCTGCGGATAATCATTATCGAAGGGATAATCATCGCATAACCTAAAGGTTATCTCAGGAGTCCTCTACTAGTCCAAACTAGTAGAAGTCTATTGCTCAACGGATCTAATTGTTAAGATCCAACGACTACCCGAAGAAGGCTCAAGTGCATCCAACGAAGGAGATTCGAAGGTACACTCTATATAAACCTCACTACCATACAAGGTGAGGAGATCGAAAAAGAATACTATCTGAGACTCAGGTTCAGATACATACTGATAGACCTAAACTATCGCCGATCGGCTATCTAGATCACCTTTCCCGCTTCTTCATTCCTTAGCTCGTGCTTCTAGCAGAGCCGTTTGTGATTAAGTTCATCAACTGACTTAGCCTTCGGAGGTGGACTCCCGACCCCAGCGGTCGGGCCACATCTGACGCTTTCGTTTTGCAGGTCATCACGAGGAGATCTAAGGGCTGAGCAGATTTTGGACGCATCAATTGGTGCCGTCTGTGGGAAGCTGACTTGAAAAGCCATGGTGACTAGATCAGCAGCCGCTGCACAACGCAATTCCGGTGTTCAGATCCCTGGAGTGAATAATCCAGATATTCCCCAGGAAAGCCAAAATCCTATCGAGGTAGATGGTGGCTAGGGAGGACGTAATCCTCCTCCTGATACACTCCAAGATTAATTGGATCAGGTAAAGATTCAACTCTTGGAGGTGAGCCAAGCACTCCGCATGCTCACCAGATGATTGGTTTACCACAAGAACCTGATCAACGCGATTCAGGGAGACGTGCATTGCCACGTGACCAGAGATTGGCTGAAGACCGGAATATCGGTCAGAATTTTCTTGAAGGAGATCGAGGACTTAGGAGGATCGATGATCAACTGAGGCGAGACGATCGGTTCGACGGACCGCAAGAGAGTACAACCGATTCAAATACAAAGTTGGATACAGGGGTAAGAACTCACTCACCCACTGTCAGAAGAACCGTTCGTGATGATCCAGCAGTTCGCGACGAGCGGAATGCTCGGGAAGGAAGGGCTGTTCGTGATGATCGAGTAGCACGGGATGATCGTGTTAATCGAGGTCGTGATCATATTGCTGAAGATCACCCGACCCAGATTGGTCAGGAATTGGCCAACATCAATGAGAAATTAGGGCAGTTGGCTAAGGGAAGAATAACTGAAGATATTTACTCAATCATTCGGAAGACTCCCTTTGCCGAGCCAATTGCGGGATATCAGTTTCCCCGTAACTTCCGTTTGCCTACCTTTTCAACATTTGATGGCTCCGGAGATCCAACAGCTCACATCGGCTATTACCAACAGACCATAGTAGTTTCAGGTAATTCTGATGAAATTTTATGCAGAGTTTTTGGTTCATCTCTCACTTGAGCAAAGACAAAAGTGGTTTTCGAACCTCCCCTCTGGAAGGATCGTAAACTTTGACGAATTGGCGCGCCAATTCATAGGGCGCAGAGTGGAATACAGGTCAAGAAAACGGAAGAAACCTTGTTTACTGTCAAACAAGGAAAGAACGAATCAATCAGAGAGTTTCTGAAAAGATTCAACAAAGTGACGATGGAGATAGAAAATTTGGATGAACAAGTAGCCAAAACTCGCTCTATTCACGGGACTCACTAATCGGAAACTCCCGGAGTTATTACTACAGGATATGCCTACGACTTATGCCGAGTTGGTACAGAGATGCCAGAAGCAGGCTGAAGTCATGGAGATTCTAGATGTGCGCCAAGGAGATAATAAAGTCTCCAATAAGGAACAGAAGGCTCCTGAGCAGAAGCAGAAGCCAAAGAAAAATGTCCGTGATCGGGTTGGAAAATCTCAGGCTTGGCGCCAAAGGTCCCCCGGTAAAAGTGAGTACACTCCATTGAATGCTCCTCGGGCTGATATTTTAAATATCCTCAAAAGAAAAAATATTTTAAAGTGGCCGCCTAAAATTCTTTTGAAACCCTGAGAGCAGCAGGATCGAGAAAAGTATTGCCGATTCCACAAGGACTATGGTCATTATACTAATGACTGTCGTCATCCGAAGGCGATATTGAGAGATTGATATCTCAGGGACATCTGTCCAGTTTCGTTAGCAGAAGAAGGGAGGAGCCACGTGAGCCACGTGCGGCTGCTCCTAAAAGGGATCGTTCGGTTAGTTCGGAACGATCAAGGGAGGCCCCGAAGTCTAAGAAAGGCAAGGAGGTGATTGAAGCTACTCGGTCACCGATCCTTACCATCTTCGGGGGACCAGAGCCCGAATCACTCCGGAGTCTGAAAACAAAATCCAAATTTGTTGGAACCGGAGAGACGCAGAAGCGGAAGAAGCTGAATGGTGAAGATTCTATCACCTTTAGCGAGGAAGACGAAAGAGATGTTTGTTTACCTCATGATGATGCTATAGTCATCAAGGTAGAGATTGCACGATGGGAAGTGCATAGAGTTTTGATTGATACAGGGTCTGTAGCTGACCTAATTTCCTACGAAGTGTATCAAAAATTGAAGGTGGATCAGGACTTGATGAAACCTTCATCCACACATCTATATGGTTTTGCAGGGTCATCTGCTAGTGGCGGAAGGATCGGTCCAGTTGGATTTATCCATTGGAAGTTTTCCTAAGGAAACAACCGTTCGAATCAATTTTTTGGTGGTTCGGGAACTGCCAGCTTATAATATGATCATCGGGCGACCATCTTTATCCAAGATAGGTGCTATTGTTTTGACAAAGCACCTGAAGATAAAATTCCCGACTGATATGGGAATTGGTCAAGTCTCCTCTAACCAGAAGATCTCTCGGCAGTGTTACGTTGCCTATTTAAAAGACAAGGAGGGCCCGAGGAAGGTAATTGCCCTGCCCATAGAAGTTCGAGATGATCGGGAAGAGACAGAGATGCAAAGACCCGAACCAGTGGAGAAGCTAGAACAAATCCAGCTGTGTACCGAGGATGAGAAAAAGATTACTTATATCGGGTCTGAACAGCTGGAAGAATTTAAAGATGAGTTGAATTTATTTTCTCAAAAGAATAAAGATGTATTTGCATGGTCTGCTGAGGACATGCCCGGAATCGATCGGGCCATTGCAGAGCACAAACTCTGGATAGACCCTAAGGCGAAACCAGTGATACAAAAAAGAAGAAATTTCTCCATTGAAAAATATGAAGCCGTTCGAAGCGAAGTTGAAAAACTTAAGAATTCTGGTTTCATAGAACCAATTGAGTGCCCAACTTGGTTGGCCAACGTGGTAATGGTAAAAAAGGCGAATGGGAAGTGGAGGATGTGTACAGACTACACAGATCTTAACAAAGCTTGCCCAAAAGATTGCTAGCCGTTGCCTCGGATTGACCTCTTGATAGATGCGACTGCAGGATATGAAACTTTAAGTTTCATGGATGCCTACTCAGGGTATAATCAGATCCTTATGAATAAGGAGGATGAGAAGTATACGGCTTTCATGACTGATCGTGAAAACTATTATTACAAGGTCATGCCTTTTGGCCTGAAGAATGCAGGAGCAACATATCAGAGGGCCGTCAACAAGATTTTCGAAGAGCTAATAGGAAAGAATGTTGAAGCTTATGTTGACGACATGCTAGTGAAAAGCTTTACAAAAGCAAATCATATTACAGATTTGACTGAGGTATTCTCAGTACTTCGGAAATATCAAATGAAGCTAAACCCAGAAAAATGTGCCTTTGGAGTCTCCTCGGGCAAATTTTTGGGCTTCATGGTATCACAGAGGGGAATTGAGGCTAATCCTGCCAAAATACAAGCTCTGATTGATATGGAGGCTCCCAAAACTGTTCGGGATGTGCAGTGTTTAACAGGGAGAGTTGCTGCTTTAAATCGATTCATCTCCAAGTCTGGAGAAAAATGTTTGCCTTTCTTCAAGGCACTTAAAGACCTGAAGGGCAGTAAGGAAGCGAAATGGACTGAAGAGTGCCAGAAAGCTTTCGAGGAATTAAAAGAAGCACTTGGACAACCGCCGATCCTGTCCAGACCAGAGAAGGGGGAAATATTACAGCTATATCTAGCGACGTCCCTTTCAGCGGTTAGTGCAGTACTTGTTCGTGAAAAAGACAAAAAACAGTGGCCGATTTACTATGTAAGCCACATGTTGCTAGATGCGGAGATAAGATATTCACAGATTGAGAAGCAGGCTCTGGCTCTCATGATGGCCGCCAGAAGCTAAGGCCATATTTTCAGTGCTCATCCAATTGAGGTATTTACAACTTTTCCTCTTAGTAAAGTTCTTAACAAACCTGATTTGTCTGGAAGGATGGTGTCCTGGTCGGTTGAACTCAGCGAGTTCCAAGTGAGTTTTAAGCCCAGAACTGCAATCAAGGCTCAGGCATTAGCCGACTTTGTAGTAGAAACTACTGCACCGGTGGAACCCACCATTGAGGATCCCATTATACCAACCACTTGGGAGGTATATGTGGATGGTTCGAGTAATAAAGATAGAGCAGGAGCTGGAATTCTATTAAAAAGTCCAGCAGGATTTATTATTCGATATGCTTTGAGATTCGCATTTGAAGCAAGTAATAACAAAGCAGAATATGAGGCTCTGATAGCAGGACTTCGGTTGTCAAAAGCATTATCTATTGCAGATGTTACTATTTATAGTGACTCTCAACTTATAGTCAACCAAGTCCAGGGGGAGTATGGTATTAAAGAACCACGCTTGCAGAAATATCAAGAGATAGTGCAGGCATTTCAAAACCAATTTCGGAATTTGAAGATATCTCAGATTTTGAGGAATGAAAATTCAGTGGCAGATGAGCTATCCCGACTAGCCAATGCCAAGGAAAAGAATCTAGACCCTTCGGTCTACATTGAAGAGATAACTTTTCCAAGTTATCATGAGAAAGAAATTTCTTATATTGAAGCATAACGTTGCTGGATGGATCCGATAATCGAGTATCTAAGGGATGACAAATTACCTGAGGATCCAATAGAGGCAAGGTTGATCAAGATTCGATCAGCTAGATTTGTCATTCAGAATAGGAGGCTATACAAAAGATCTTATGCTGGACCCCTTATGAGATGTATAGGCCCTGAAGGAGCAAAATCAGCTTTGGCTGAGGTTCATGAAGGAATTTGTGGAGCTCACATGGGTGGACGGGCCCTGGCTCACAAAATTCTGAGACTTGGGTTATATTGGCCTAAGGTCCAAGAAGCTGCTATGGAATACGTTCGTCGATGTGGTAACTGTCAAATTCATGCTACAGTATCGAAGCGCCCGGCGGAAACTATGACTTCAATTCTAAATCCCATTCCCTTTGCGATGTGGGGAATTGATATCATGGGCAAATTCACCAAGGCATCAGGCGGACGGGAATATCTGATAGTAGCAATTCATTACTTCACAAAATGGGTAGAAGCCAGTGCACTGGTGGCAATTACTGAGAAAAAAGTGGAGAAATTCGTGCTTGAATCAATCATATATCGCTTTGGGATTCCAAAGATTATCGTCACTGACCATGGTACTTAGTTCGACTGTCCACAATTTGAGCAATTCTGTGGAACATATATGATCAAGCATCGTATGTCCTCAGTGGCATACCCCCAAGGCAATGGACAAGTAGAGGTTACTAACCGAACGCTACTGGAAGGAATAAAGAGAAGACTCGAAGCTGACAAAGCTTCTTGGGTCGAAGAACTTCATAATGTACTGTGGGCTTATAGAGCTACGGTTTGAACACCCACAGGAGAAACTCCATTCAGGTTGGCATATGGATCCGAAGCATTGGCACCAATGGAGATAATGGCGGGGACATTACGGGAACGTGAGTTCGAGGAAAAAGCAAATGAACAAGGACTGCTTGATAGTCTTGATTTGTTGGACGAAGTTCGGGCAAAGGCAATAGCACGAACTCAACATTATCAAAGAATCGTCGGTACTTAGCCGGAGATTTGGTGTTGAGAAACACCCTAGCTTCCGACCCGCGTCACCAAAGAAAATTGGACCCTTCCTGGGAAGGACCTTATATGGTTGTGAAACCGGTCGGTTCAGGAGCTTACAGGCTGAAGAACATCAACACCCAGAAAGAGTTGGATCGTTCGTGGAATGCTAGGCATCTCAAAAAGTTTTATCCTTGATGATGATTTCAATTTTGTTCGCGATGTAATCATTTTCAACTCAATCAATGCAATTTTTGGCTTTCAACAAACTATCTTTTGATTGGGGGGCATCATACACCACATTCAAGAACAAGATCCAACTATAAGGCATCGGATGAAAATTCGTGTGGGTCCTTCAACACTTATGGAAATTTTTCGGACTTTCTTAAGTCGAGGCATCGGATGAAAATCCGAGTGAGTTCCTTTTGCAAGGCGTCGGTTTGAAACCCGAGTAAGTTCCTTCAAGACTTATTGAATTTTTGAATTATCCTTAAGTAAAGGCATCGGTTTAAAACCCGAGTGAGTTCATTCTCAGACTTATTGTATTTCTCCAGCAAATCCTTAAGTAAAGGCATCTGTTTAAAACCCGAGTGAGTTCCTTCTCAGACTTATTGTATTTCTCCGAAAATCCTTAAGTAAAGGCATCGGTTTAAACCCGAGTGAGTTCCTTCTCAGACTTATTGTATTTCACCGGAAATCCTTAAGTAAAGGCATTGTTTCAAACAACTAAGACCTAATGCAACAGCGATTCAAGTGGCTAGCAAAGTTCAAGATAAAGTTAATTTCTTATTTCTTCACAAGATCCAAAGAGGCCAGTATCAAAACAATTACAAGAGCTGGTCGGTCAAAAAAGAAAGTCATCATAGGTGACTGTTAAGAAGTTATACAAGATCGACGCGACTTTGCAAACATATGAGTCAACCATTGGTGTGGATTCAAGGAAAAGAAGAGAAGAAGTGAGGATTACAAAAAATATTTCGGTATGCATAAAATCCTCCGCAATTTCATACTCTTTGTCCAGCTTGTCTAGGAGAAGTATGGTCCTCGACCAAACTCGCATTCAGGACAAGCTCGTCATAATTGACTTCTTCCAGGGGAGAATAAACAGGAGAATCTTCCAGATAATGCATAATATCCGGATCGGAAGGTGGAGGATCAATCTTATCCTTGGTCCAGTCGGGAGGAGGAATACCCAGGTCGGTAAATACTTCAGGATGGCAAATAGCACTGTAGGGAGTCGTATCAAAATGAGGATCCTTCCTTAATATTGATTCCCATACTTCGTTCTCACCATCCCGGTGCCCCTGCAAGTTATAAGCATTCAAGCATATCAACAAAGGGCTTACTGTGTAAATACTTGAAGACGCAGCTCTGCGAACATCGCTTGGAAGGGATTCGGACAAAGGAACGACAGCTTGCCTTTCGGGTAACGTTTCGATCCTTTGGCTCCCGACTTTCCAACTGTTCGCTCCAGTCGCCGGATCTTCTCCCCGGCATCATCCAAGTCCGATCGAAGAAGACCAATCATCGAATTTTTTTCTCCTGCCACCTCCCAAGCTAGATTCCGAAGGCGAGCAATCTCAACATCTTTAGCTTCGGAGATTTCCCGAAGCCTAGAAACTTCATTGCTCAACCTACTGAGCCTAGAAACTGCTTAGAAGGATGAGCTACACCAAGAGAAGGATGAGCTGCATCACTTGTCAACCGACGGCGCTTCCTAGTGGCAAAATCCTCCAACTCGGAAGGAGAGGAGGAGGATGCCAAACAAGCATTAGAATGGGAAATAGGAGCAGCACCTGCTGGGACCACACCTTCATCAGACACCAACATAGTTGCCTCGGATGCCCGAAGAGTCTCTTTCGGGGGTGCACCAACAGTCTCACCAGCAGGGGCGTCGGTAGCACCATCGGCAACGGAGTGATCAAGATCTTCCTGGGAAAGACGAGCGATCACTTCGGGCAAAGGAGGCGCAGGGACGGCATCAATAGAAACTGTGGGAATCTGACTTGAAGATTCACCGGCAGCAGTCGCCTTACGCTTGGAGGATTCACTAGCTGAAACCACCTCACTGGCCCCAACCACCACCGATGGAACTATTTTCTTGCAAGATTTTGCTCTGATAAAGTTCGGGTTGATCTTGGGAGCCACTATGCAAACAAACAAGCCGTATCAGTACAGAAATAAAACGACGACAACAGAGGGAAAACCCTAGTTTTTTATCACTTCCGACAAAACCAAATAACTAAACCCCAAGTATAACTACTGTGCAATTTACTCAGGGGGAAGTGGGGAAAGAGATGAGTAATCAAGAAACTCACTTGATCAGAAGTTGATAGAGCTATTGTAGGAGTACGAGGAATACGGAAGCAGGCCGAAGGACGAAAGGTCACTTTAGCACTTTAGCAAATCTAACTTGCAGAAGGCAGGATAGATGGAGAGTACCCACGAAGGCTTTAAATAGCCTCAGGTATTAAGACGACGGTTGAAGGCTAAGGACAACCGACGACCTAGATCGAAATGACGCTTCGAAATCCGAATAAAGCAAGATCAACGGTCGGAGGGATGCCACATGGAAACATGTGGAAACGAGCACCTGATGCAGAGATACCTCCAATTGTCGCATCGCCATTAAAATAATGGATATATTTCCAATTCATTGGAAACAGTGAATGGTATACAAAAGCAAGAAAACGTTTGAACTTCGCAGAAGGGAAACGTGCGGACTTTGCAATAAATGAAGTAGTGGGGAAGATTAATGCATCTTTCCGAAACGCATCTTCACAATATTTCTACAAGATTATTATTCGACGAGGAATGTGAAGTTAAGTGATAAGTTTTATCATTAATACTTTGATATTCAAGGCAAGATTTCGGCAGGAGACGGGGAAATATAAAGGCCAACATAAAAAAGAAATGTCTATTCATTAAATAGAGGGTAAATCTTTACAAAAAGATAACTCCCTAAGCCTTTTCTTCATTGTTGCCCGAGGGACCCTGGTCGGGAGGACTTTTCTCGGGATCATGAGAAGAGCCTTCCTCAAGAATGGCATCGGCTGAGTCCTCTACAGCAGAACTTGAGACTCGGCTTGTGATTTCTCCTCTGGAAGTGCCGGCTCGTCAGCCAGGTATGCCTCATATTGAGGGTCAGCTGGAAAAGGATCATCTTCTTCTTGAGCCCAGTCCGGGAGATCCATACCAACTTTCCCGAAGACCTCTTTGTGGCACACCTCACGAAAGGGAGCAGTATCGAAGGCAGGGATTGATCCAAGAATTCGCTCCCAAACGTCGTTCTGCCCCAAGCGATAAGCTTGAATGTTGTAGATACCTAGCAGCTCGGAGAAAGGTACGCTGTTCAGGTATTTCCGAACACACTCCTTCTGAAGCTCTGGCTTTATATGCTCGGGCTTGCTAGGGATCACAAACTTCAGATTTTCTTTGAGCTTGTCACATCCTCCCAGCCGGTACCCTATCTGGCATACTCGAGAGTGTGATCCACAGCCTGAAGATCAGGTATCGAGTAATCAACCTCCTACATAAACAATAACATAATCATGAACAATAATAATAAAAGTGCGGAAGATAAACCATAGATCCAAATAAGGAAAGAATGAATCATATATAAATCAGAGTACTAGATATAATCAGAGTGTCTAAAACAGATAAGTAAAGTGAGGCAAAATCCCACTCTACAACCAGCGGAAAAGTAGTTCTAAAAGAGAATAAGCAAGACAAAATCTAATCCCAAAGAGCAAGTACAATGGGTAACTAAATTGTTCTCAACTTTATAGACAACATCCCTATAAGTATAAATCTCATAAACAGCACAAGGGCGCTTCCACTCAATGGTCGGACTAAGCATCATACGGAGCATAACCACTCGCGGGATCTTCAAGTGTAATTGTTGTAACCGCAATCACCTTCCCCGGAGATATGCCTCTTCTCCTTGCGCTTCTTCATAGGGGCCGTCATAATATTCAAGATTCTGCAGAATAGTCTAACAAACATTGTACAATAAAGGAATGAGTTTCAAAGAAACTCAATAAGGCGCTTAAATCCATAATAACATAAATGGCAGGATTTCGTAACAAACATAAATGCAATATGGTATGAGACAAACAATGAATGTATGAATCTAACTCTATATATGCTGGTCTCTATTGCGACATGCTTTAAGTCATAGCACCGTACTTCTTTAGGAAGGTCTCAATCACTCATCATCGAGTTGGTAATGGGTCCGGCATCCCTCGGGACATTCCATGGTCAGGGTATAGGTCACCACTCTCTCACATCACCATTGGTCTAAGTACCGGCGCATGTAAGGGTTAAGCCTAGCGAAATGCAAGTCTTCTACTTAGTTACATCAAGTCAGATCCAGATACGTCCATTCCTCGTCCCTGACGATCCTTTCCGGTATCCTTCACACTAGAGTCCTCATAGTCCCCGACTACGGACTCATCAACCCTATTGATCATACACATATGGTAAACGGGAAGCTCTCACGTCCTCTCACGGGTTGGTTACCGGTCTTGAGCGCCCGTGAGCCCAAGTCTAACCATATGCAACCCTACCGATAAATGGCCCCCACAATGTGATTCCTGTCCTCTCACGGGTTGGTTACCGGTCTTGAGCGCCCACGAATCCCCATTGCTACCATGGGTCGTTCGGTCTCAATACCCCTCCGATTAGGGTCCCACATAACGGGACATCCTAGCCAAACACTACTAGACAAATCCTAAATATGTCATCCAACAGTTTAGGAAGGTGTCCAGAGGGCATCTCCGGAAACATCCCATAATATTCCCGTAGTAGTCCTAGGACAGAAGTGTCAAAAGGACACCTCTCCTTTCCAAACCATACTTAAGCATACACATGCATCAATTTATATCATCACATATATGGTAACTTCATACATGGAAAGAAATCAATAATTACAATCACTTTGTATATAATTGGTAAGTAAATCATACATGAGTCAATTCAATATGAATAAGTAATGCTACTGTTATCAAGATTATGCAACAGTAATATATCATTGTAAGAATCTAATTAAGGAAACAAATCAATGATATTCAAATATAGAAACTAGATTCATGCTATCTATGTTGTTAAAGAAGTAACCATCCTTACCTTTTATAACTCGCAAAGGAATCCTAAGAAATCAAGTAAGATCTTGGCAAACTTGAGAAGAAGGTCCTAAACAAGTGTATACAACATATTAGGAAAGATCCCTAACAGAAAAGATACCAAAACATCCAACACAGACCAATTCGAGTTGCTGTGTACTCATTGGTCGAGTGGATTGGTCGATCGGTCCAGTCGACCAATCGACCGACCAATGCAAGAGAAGAGCCTAAAAATCGAGTTTTGAGATATAAAATCCGAATTTGGTGGTTCAAAAGGGTACTAATCAAGGGGTAAACTACATCGTAGTATCCTAACATATAGGGGACCTCAAAACACTAATCGAATCAAGCCATCAAGATCCAAATTAGGAAACAAAAAGTTACCATAATTAGATCAACCATGGATCTTGAAGAATTCAAGATAGAAATCAAAGACAAGAACAATAGGAGAATGAATCATTGATTCGGGTAGAGGTATCATGAAAAGCATACTTAGATCTTCAAAGAAATAGGCTTAAAAGAATAAATCTAAATAAGGAAACAAAACCTACCATATATGTAACTATCATGATTCATGAAGAAAACATGGTATGGTAGAAGAGAAACAACTAGAGATTGATAGATCATGGATCATGAAAAGAAAACACAGCAATTGACTACTAACATGATCAATATAGAATATCCAAGGAGATCAGAATTCAAATCAGAAGTTAAACAAAGACTAGATCATGGTTTGATCATGATTCCTTCAAAAGCTTGCAATGATCATGGTTAAGATCATTGTTTTAGCCATTAATCCTTAGGATGATCATGAGAGACAAGTCTAGAGATGTTTGCAACAGAGAATGCAGCATCTCCTCTACTGTCTCAACTCAAAAAGGAAAGAAAAACAGAGATGGAGGAGAAGAAGAGAGTGTAGACATACATTTCATGCAAAAGGAAGAGTTTTGACGAAGATCCGTCAAGAAAATCACCAAGGATGCAAGGGAGATGACTTGTAGAGGTCTTTGGTTCGTTCCAAAGAGTTTGGAGGCAGCAAATACGAAGTAGACTCGAGATTGGACTTAAATAGAGCAAGCAAGACCTAATTGCCAAAGACAAGACCCATTGGTCGAGTGGATTGGTCGATGGGTCCAATCGACCAATCGATCGACCAATGCGTACAACAATTCCAAAACAGGGAATTGAAGACCCAGATCAAATCCAATCCTAAAGGGATTTTGCACACATATCAAGTGACTTACCTAATAGGTAGAAATGCCTTCAAACCATGATAGAGAGCACTCCAAGTCCATCAACTAATCCGATCTTCATCAAGATTCAGTTTCCATAAATAGAACTTCATCATCAACTCTCATGGATTCAAAGCCAGACACCAAGTCCTCCACTGGGATGTCCCAAAGCTGACTTCTTACTTTACTTCGGGTCACTGGACCTACAAATAACAAGGTTTCCAGGTCAAGGTTAGGGCTGGGTTTCACAGAGCTCCCTACTTTTGAATTCAAGCCTGTCACCAAACAACGTGGCAGCTGCTTTTTGCTTCCTGGCCTCGCGCTCGGCAGCAGCGGCACGAATCTTCGAAGCTTCGAGGGCCTCCTTGAGGGAGATCACTTCTTCCTCATGCTTTTTCTGCAGCTCCACGGCAGTGCGGTCAGCACTGGTCTATTTCAGAATTGGCTTTGGCCAAATTCTCTTCACGAGTTTGCGGCAAGAAGGAGTCAGGGGGACCAACCCGGCTCAATGCTTCCATGTGTTGATAAAAGCTCAACACAACATTCCTGGGAAGGCGGAAAATATCAGAAGAAGTCATAAGAAATTATGAAAAAATAAGTAAGCAAGAAGACCGGTACCTTGTAGATTGACTAACAAGGGAGGTGTCATCCAGGGCTTCAAATTCCTGGCGATCAAAAGGAGCAAGACTGAGGGAGCTCCATTCTCAGCTTTCTCGGGATCTCGAGTCACCCGTCGGTCGCCTTCGGGGTCCACTGGGGGGTGAAGACCTCCTCACAATCCGTTGAAGCTTTGGATTTTTTATTGGAGGAAGCATCAATTGTGTCATGCCTCCTCTTGGTTCGGGCAGAGGAAGAGACATTAGACCTCTCCGCCATTGGTTTCTTCCCTTTACCCGAAGCATCAGCCACGGGCCTGATATTCCTAATACCCCTATAAGAGGGGTCGGGAGAGGGAATAGAAGCCTCTTGATCTACGGTCAAGGCTCTGGGCGATCGTTGCTCGGCTGTCACAACGGCCCTAGCGGCCTTCACCCGCAGGCTCTCAGGGTTCATTCTTGGAGGCACTGCAAAGAAGAATGACAAGAGTCAGAATTAAAGACATATCACTTCAGTAAAATTACAGGATGGTGGTTAGAAGCTCACAATGAGCCAAGCCCCAGTACTGAAGAATGGAGTTATACTCCACTTCAAGTCCATGTATCTCTTGATACCATGGAATGGATTTGATCTTCTTGACGGCCGCCTCGTCTTCTCTGGATAAGGGAAGGCCTCGGTTATTCTCGGAAGAAGTACACCTCCTCCAGGCGGTCGAGAGGTTAAGATCTGATGGAGGCGCTCGACAGAAAAAGTATCGTTCGCGCCATCTTTTGTGGTTAGAAGGGAAAGTTCCTTTGACAAGGATGCTGCCCCTCCAATCGAGTTCAGCCTTATTGCGTTTGGACAGAAAAACCCATTCGGGAGGATGTGAGATAGAAAGAACATGAAAATGTACACAGAGAGAAAGAGATGGCATAATGCCAAGTTCAAAACACAAACCCAAGAAGCCGACGATGAGACGCCAGCTATTGGGGAGGAGCATTCCGGGACAAATGTTCCAATGATTCAGAATCATGGAGAACAAAGGATTAAAAAAGGGAAAGCGAACCCCGCTTTCCAAAGTGCATCTATATACGAGAGAAAATTCACCCGAAAGGGTTGAATCAACCCTCTCATCGGGGTGGGGAGCCCTAACCTGATAAGAGGAAGGAAAATCAAAATCTTGGACAGCTGAAAGAAGGGTTTCCTCATTATAAATGGAGGGAACAGAGCCAGGTCCACCATCGGACCCGGAAGTTTGAGGCTGCCTAGAAGACTCGACAATCTTGGAAGATCAAGACTCGAGAAGGACAGGAGAAGTTTCGGTTTTTCTTTCTAAACCTTTTTGAGAAACTTCAGCAAACTCGCGCCAGAGGACAGTTAGGGTTTTGTTATCACTATCCGACTGTTCGGGAGCAGGAGAAGCAAAAGCCTCACTTGCTATTACCAACACTGGTACCGGGAGAAGCCCTATCGTCCGCCATTACTTGTTTCAGTAGAACTACAAAAAGAAAAAGACCAAAGAACTTACCGATTCAGTGAGGCGGAAGCTTGAGAGCAAGAAGGTGCGAAGCAGACAACAAAGGTTCAAATTCCAAATAGGAAGAATGAAACCTACGAAGACAACGAACCGCTTTTAAAACTCCCGCACGAGTGTTCGGGAATCTGAACGATCGAGATTGATTCAAAATCAACGATCAAGATTGAAAGACGTTTTGAAAGTTTGAACTCACGAATCCGAAATAGGCGTTCAGAAACCGTCGCTTGGATGACGTGAGCCACGACAGATCAACTGCAAGGAGATACGTGGCCTTACACTCACAACGCTCGAGGAAAAGTGACCACCGCATTAAATGTGATATGAAATTTAATGAAGCACGCAGAGATTATCACCTGACGACGAACCCAGTTAAAAACCAAGCCCTCGGGATCGACCGAACGCTTGGTCTGGGGGGCTCGTGATACGGAGAAATTATGATCAGACCGGGTTCATACCTGGTCCGACCTTCGACCCCGGTCGAGACGTAGAGAACCGACTCGCTCCCGAGCGAACCGGATCCAGAAGATGGCTTGCTGAAGAAGAAAACTTATTCGGCTGCAAGCGTGCCCTAATCCTACTTATGGATTAGGGTAATCACCCTAATGATGGCAGACTCGAATTGACGGCTGCGGATAATCATTATCGAAGGGATAATCATCGCATAACCTATAGGTTATCTCAGGAGTCCTCTACTAGTCCAAACTAGTAGAAGTCTATTGCTCAACGGATCTAATTGTTAAGATCCAACGACTACCCGAAGAAGTCTCAAGTGCATCCAACGAAGGAGATTCGAAGGTACACTCTATATAAACCTCACTACCATACAAGGTGAGGAGATCGAAAAAGAATACTATTTGAGACTCAGGTTCAGATACATACTGATAGACCTAAACTATCAGCGATCGGCTATCTAGATCACCTTTCCCAGTTCTTCATTCCTTAGCTTTGTGCTTCTAGCAGAGCCGTTTGTGATTAAGTTCATCAACTGACTTAGCCTTCGGAGGTGGACTCCCGACCCCAGCGGTCGGGCCACATTTGACGCTTTCGTTTTGCAGGTCATCACGAGGAGATCTAAGGGCTGAGCAGATTTTGGACGCATCAGGTTACAATCATCCATTACTTCAAAATTAAAATATAACATCAGAGTTTTGAAAAGAAAAGAGAGTAATTTTCAACGCAACGAAAAACTAAACTAGACTAGTTCTCTAATGGAATCCCACCTGAAAGAATAGTCTTGATACTGGCATGAAGCTCCATGTGTGTCCAATTCTTCTTTGGTCACTCCTTCAAGAAGATGTGTCGGCAACGAATCCTCCATTTGGAAAGAGTCCTCATAACCTGCAGTATATTCTAATAGAAAAAAATATATAAAAGGAATGAGTTCAACAGAACTCAGTGAGTCAACTCAACATCATATCATGCATTTCACAAGATTCCACACCACACATACAACATGAATATCGATAATGTAATTAATGACAATGATATGATATATGAATGATTATGCTCCTAACTCTATCATGAAGTCTCTATGGTAGACACGTATTAAGTCATACACCAGTCTTCTTTGGGCGGTCTCATCACTCTTCCCTCACGGCTTTGATGCACGTCTATTGGGTTCTCCGCGGTTGTTGTGTAAAGTCCTGTCAAGCCATGGTTGGGGATTAGGTCACCACTGTCTCACATCACCATTGGTATAAGATTTGGCGCGTGTCAAAGATAATCCTAGGTCCAATGCTGTCACATCCTCCCACCGGTACCCAATCTGCATAACCCGAGAGTGTGATCCATAGCCCGAAGATCAGGTATCGAGCAATCAACCTCCCACATAAACAATAACATAATCATGAACAATAATAATCGATGTGCGAAAGATAAACCATAGATCCAAATAAGGAAAGAATGAATCATATATATAAATCAGAGTACTAAATATAATCAGAGTGTCTAAATCAAATAAGTAAAGTGAGGCGAAATCCCACTCTACAACCAGCGGAAATGTAGTTTTAGAAGAGAAGAAACATAATAGAATCTAATCCCAATAGCAGGTACAATAGGTAACTAAATTGTTCTCAATCTTATAGACAATATCCCTATAAGTATAAATCTCATAAATGGCACAAGGGCGCTTCCACTCTATGGTCGGACTAAGCAGCGTACGGAGCATAACCACTCGCGGGATCTTCAGTGTAATTGTCGTAACTGCAATCACTTTCCTGGAGATATGCCTCTTCTCCTTGCGCTTCTTCATACGAGCAGTCATGATACTTAGAACTTGTAGAGTAGTCTAACAAACATTGTACAAAAGGAATGAGTTTCAAAGAAACTCAGTAAAGCAGTTAAATCCATAATAACATAAATGGCACGATTACAAAACAAACATAAATGCAATGTGGTATGAGACAAACAATGAATGTATGAATCTAACTCTATGTATGCTGGTCTCTAATGGCAGACATGCTTTAAGTCATAGCACCGTACTTCTTTAGGAAAGTCTCATTCACTCATCATCAGTTGGTAATGGGTCCTTCATCCCTCAGGGACATTCCATGGTCAGGGTATAGGTCACCACTCTCTCACATCACCATTGGTCTAAGTGCCGGCGCATGTCAGGGTTAAAGCCTAGCCAAATGCAAGTCTTCTACTCAGTTACATCAAGTCAGATCCAGATACGTCCATTCCTCGCCCCTGGCGATCCTTTCCGGTATCCTTCACACTAGAGTCCTCATAGTCCCTGACTACGGACTCATCAACCCTATTGGTCATCCACATATGGTAAACGGGAAGCTCTCACGTCCTCTCACGGGTTGGTTACCGGTCTTGAGCGCCCGTGAGCCCAAGTCTAACCATATGCAACCCTACCGATAAATGGCCCCCACAATGTGATTCCTGTCCTCTCACGGGTTGGTTACCGGTCTTGAGCGCCCACGAATCCCCATTGCTACCACGGGTCGTTCGGTCTCAATACCCCTCCGATTAGGGTCTGACATAACGGGACATCCTAGCCAAACACTACTAGACAGTTCTAAATATGTCATCCAACAAGTTTAGGAAGGTGTCCAGAGGGCATCTCCGGAAACATCCCATAATATTCCCGTAGTAGTCCTAGGACGAAGTGTCAAAAGGACACCTCTCCTTTCCAAACCATACTTAAGCATACACAAGCATCAATTCATAACATCACATATATGGTAACTTCATATATGGAAAGAAATCAATAATTACAATCAACTTGTATATAACTGGTAAGTAAATCATACATGAGTCAATTTAATATAAACAAATAATGTTACTGATATTAAGACAGTACCACAGTAGTATAACATTGTAAGAATCTAATTAAATAAATAAATTAACAAGATTCAAATATAGAAACTAAGATATGCAATTTATGTTGTTAAGGAAGTAACCATCCTTACCTTTTATAACTTGCAAAGGAATCCTAAGAAATCAAGTAAGATCTTGACAAACTTGAGAAGAAGGTCCTAAACAAGTGTATACAACATATTAGGAAAGATCCCTAACAGAAAAGATATCAAAACATCCAAAACAGACCAAATGCTGAGTTGCTTGTACTCATTGGTCGATTGGATTGGTCTATCGTCCCAATTCGACCAATCGATCGACCAATGGAGATAGTGGCCTACAAAATCAGAGTTTTAAGAATAAAGAACCGAATTTGGTGGTTCAAAAGGGTACTAAACAAGGGGTAAACTACATTGGTAGTATCCTTACATATAGAGGACCTCAAAACACTAATCGAATCAAGTTTTCAAGTTACAAATTAGGAAACAAAAAGTTACCATAACTAGATCAATCATGGTTCTTGAAGAGTTCAAGATACAAATCATAGACAAGAACAATAGGAGAATGAATCATTGATTTTGATAAAGATATCATGGAAGGCGTACTTAGATCTTCAAGAAAATAGATCTAAGAACATAAATCTAAATAAGGAAACAAAACCTACCATAGATGTATCAGTCATGATTCTTGAAGAAAGCATGGTATGGTAGAAGAGAAACAACTAGAGATTGATAGATCATGGATCATGTAAAGAAAACACAGCGATTGACTACTAACATGATCAATATAGTAGATCTAAGAAGATCAGAATTTAAATCAAAAGATGAACAAAGACAAGATCATGATTTGATCATGATTCCTTCAAAAGCTTGCAATGATCATGGTTAAAATCATCGCATTAGCCATTAATCCTTAGGAAGATCATGAGAGACAAGTTCGAGAGATGTTTGCAACGAGAGAATGCAAGCATCTCCTCTACTGTCTCAACTCAAAAAGGAAAGAAAACAAGGATGAAGAAGAAGAAGAGAGTGTAAACATACCTTTTTGTGTAAGAATACGAGTTTTGACGAAGATCCGTTAAGATAAACACCAAGGACGCAAGGGAGATGACTTGCAGAGGTCTTTGGTTCGTTCCAAAGAGTTTGGAGGCAGAAAATACGAAGTAGACTCGAGATTGGACTTAAATAGAGCAAGGAAGACCTAATTACCAAAGACAGAACCCATTGGTCGATTGGATTGGTCGAATGGTCCAGTCGACCAATGAGTCGACCAATCGAGTTCAACGAACCTCTAAACAGGGAATTGAAGGCCCAGATCAAATCCAAACCTAAAGGGGTTTTGCACACATACCAAGTGACTTACCTAATAGGTAGAAATGCCTTCAAACCATGATAGAGAGCACTCCAAGTCCATCAACTAATCCGATCTTCATCAAGATTCAGTTTCCATAAATAGAACCTCATCATCAACACTCATGGATTCAAAGCCAGACACCAAGTCCTCCACTGGGATGGCCCAAAGCTGACTTCTTGCTTTACTTCAGGTCACTGGACCTACAAATAACGAAGTTTTCGGGTCAAGGTTAGGGCTGGGTTTCACATTCTCCCCCCTTAAAGAAATTTCGTCCTTGAAATTGAAAGCGTACCTGTGCTTCCAAAGAGGTGAGGAAACTTCTCCTTCATATCTTCTTCCTTCTCCCAAGAAGCTTCTTCAGGGGTATGGTTCTTCCACCGAATCTTCACCAAAGGGATGGTGCGATTCCGCAGCTGCTTGTCCTTCTTATCCAAGATTTCGGCCGGTTCTTCATCGTAGGTCAAATCAGCACTAAGTCCTTCAGGTGCTTGTTGCAAAATGTGTTCCGGATTCTCTATGTATTTCCGGAGCATCGAAATATGAAACACATTATGAACACCAGCAAGAGGCGGAGGTAATGCTAATCGATACGTAACAGGTCCAACCTTTTCCAAAATCTCGAAAGGTCCAATGAAACGAGGGCTAAGCTTTCCCTTAACATTGAATCTCATCACACCTTTCATCGGTGAAACCTTCAGGAAAACTTTCTCTCCAACTTGAAATTCCAAATTGGTCCTCCTCTTATCAAGATAAGATTTCTGTCTTGATGAAGCAGACTTAATCTTTTCTCTTATCATATCAACCATAGCACTCGTAGCTTCAATCATCTCGGGACCTAAGACTTTTCTTTCACCTGTCTCGACCCAAGTACAAAGGTGTCCTACAAGTACTTCCATACAAAGCCTTGAATGGAGCCATGCCTATTGTTGCTTGATAACTGTTGTTATAGGCAAACTTAACCAAAGCTAGGCGTTCATCCCAATTACCACCCATATCCACCACACAAGATTTGAGCATGTCTTCCAATGTCTGAATTGTCCGCTCAGATTGTCCATCAGATCGTGGATGATGAGCTGTACTCAAGTTCAATTGGGTTCCCAAGGCCTTCGCAAACTATTCCAAAACCTTGAGGTGAACCTAGGATCACGATCGAAACAATACTCATTGGCACACCATGCAAAGCGAACCACATTATCCACATAAAGCCTTGCTAGCTTATCCAGAGTATGAGTGATCTTCATAGGAATGAAGTGGGCTGATTTGGTCAACCTATCAACAATCACCCACATGGTGTCATTGCCTATACTTGTCCGAGGCAAGCTAGTCACAAAGTCCATAGAGATATCCTCCCACTTCCAACTAGGAATAGGAAGGGGTTGAAGTAATGAAGATGGGGGTTGACGAAGGGCTTTTACATGTTGGCAAGTCTCACACTTGGCAACAAAATTATCAACATCAGCCTTCAAACCAATCCACCAAAAATGTTCCTTCAAGTCCTTGTACATCTTGGTGCTTCCCGGGTGTATAGTAAAGACTGACTGATGTGCTTCCTTCAATATTTCCTTTTTAATTTCTTCGTTTGCAGGCACGCACAGTCTTCCTCTAAACAATAAAGCACCATCCATGGATATACCAAAGTCGGGGTCCGACTCAGGATTCGAAGAAATCTTCTCAACTTTGATCAAAAGTTCTTGATCAGAACTCTGCAGAGCAACAATCTTATCTCTAAGGCCAGATCTTGCCGTCATGGCAGAAAGAATAAAATCAGAATTCTCAGGGACAATTTCCAAATCAAAACTCTCAATAGAAGACCACAATGGTAGACTCAAAGCATTCAAATCCAAAGTCTTCTTCTGGTTCTTCCTACTAAGAGCATCAGCAACAACGTTTGCCTTCCCAGGGTGATACTGAATATCACAATCATAATCAGAGACTAGTTCCAACCATCTCCTTTGTCTCATGTTCAACTCCTTTTGGGTAAAGAAGTATTTCAAACTCTTATGATCCGTGAAAATGGCAATCTTCTCACCGTAGAGGTAATGTCTCCAAATCTTCAAAGCAAAGACAACAACGGCAAGTTCTAGATCGTGAGTGGGGTAATTCCGCTCATAATCTTTCAATTGCCGAGAAGCATAGGCTACGACCTTGCCATGTTGCATCGCACATAACCCAATCCAATCTTTGACGCATCGGTAAAACCGTCATACCACCGGAACTATCGGGTATAGTCAAAACCGGGGCACTTGTCAATCTATCTTTCAACTCGGGAAATTTTTCTCACAAAGGTCGGACCAAACAAACTTCTCTTCTTTCCTGGTCAACTTAGTCATAGGAGCAGCCAACCGAGAAAAGTTCTCAATAAACCTTTGGTAGTAACCCGCCAATCCAAGAAAACTTCTTATTTCCGTTACCGACTTCGGTCTTTCCCAATCAGCCACAGCTTGGACTTTTTCAGGATCGACACGAATACCTTCATCTGAAACCACATGGCCAAGGAATACTACTCTCTTAAGCCAGAAATCACACTTGCTATACTTGGCGTACAACTTCTTTTCTCGCAACCTTTGCAAAGTGAAACTTAGATGGCTCGCATGCTCTTCTTCGCTCTTCGAATAGATCAAGATGTCGTCGATGAAAACAATCACAAACTTATCAAGCACATCGTGAAATACTCGGTTCATGAGGTCCATGAACACCGCAGGAGCATTGGTCAATCCGAAAGGCATGACCCTAAACTCGTAGTGGCCATACCGTGTTCGGAAAGTTGTCTTGAAGATATCACTAGACTTCACTTTCAATTGGTGATATCCGGATCTCAAGACACATTTATGTGTGAAATCTTAGGGCATAAAGCATGCATTTTATACACTTAGAGTGGAGTTACCTTGGGTTTTATGTTGTTTTTGCAGATTTTAGGACTTTCCAAGATTTAAGCAAATATTTGGAGTTTTGGGCTTGAATCATGCTATTTTACACGTCAAGAAGTCCATTCAAATTCTCAAATGCGAAAATGGGCCTGATCTGGAGCATGATGGGCTAGAGATGTGTGATTATGGGCCAACTCCGAAATATTGAAGAGATAAAGAAGGCACATTTGATCTACGGCTGAGATTTTAAATCAAATCTACATAGATATTATTGAGAGAGTCCAGATGGAAAAGAGTCCTTGCATACCTCAATATCTTATTTCCTATCTTGGATTTAATTAAAGAAAGAAAAAGAGGAAAAAGAATTATATTCAGAAAGAAAAAGAGGAAAAATCCCATTTTTGAATGCCTCTGTCCAGTTTCGATCAAACCCTTCATCGAACGGTCATCCGATGTCCGATCGTGCTGATTTGTGGAGGAGAGCTTCACGACTACTTAAACCTCAAATCCAACGGTGGGATTATGCATATGATCTCTCTAAGTTGGCTCGATTAGTACGTCAAAACCCTAATTGGATGATTTAGATAGAAACCCTAAGTTTTATTCAAATTCAGCCGTGCTTCACATCTCATGTAAACTCTATAAAAGGAGAGCCTACTCCATCAAAGGAGAACATGTTCTAGAGCTTAGTAGAAGCATTCTTTCTTATCTCTTCAGTTTATTTAGGTTTTCTCTAGTTTTCTTTGCTTGCATTAGTGAGATTTAAATTTCTAGATTCAATGTTTAGGTCTAATTTTTTTATGTAATGCAATTCAAGTTCAAGCTTCAAGTTCAAGTTTCAATTTTTTTAGATTCGTTTTTCTCTGGGTCTAGCAATTGCAGATTTAGATCATTCTAGATCTAGATCTGGTTGTTAGGGTTGGTTGAGATTCGAATCGTTTGTTCAATTCGCAAGTAAGTAACTTTCTTTATTAATCTTCTCTCCTCCCTCCATTCCCGCTTCTATCTACCCCTCCATATTCTTAATTTAGGATTTACTTTCAGCATTATTTATTGTTCTCCCTTCCCTTGGATCCTTGATCAGAGATGCCTACAGTCGTGCCTCTCTTTGGTTAAGGCTTCCTTTCCTTTTATTGCTTTGTTATTTACTTTCTGCATATTCATTCATAATCTCGGACCACATAACCGGAGCAAGCCTACAATCGTGCCTTTGCTTCCGGTGACGGGTGGTGTTGCATCCGCATTTTAGCTATGAACTAAATTTTACTGACTGTTTTAACATACTAACTGGTTTTACTTTCTTTTCCTTTCGCATTTTTTTTCCTGTCTTTTATTTATGCATTGATTGTGTTTAATTTATTTGTCGTTTCAATTCGATTGCATTAGACGTATAGATTAGGATCGTTTAGTTTAGTTAATTAGTTAACAAAAATTGAATCATTCCACTCTCGCATTACTATTAAGAAGTTGAATTATAAGTGGCATATCTCCCTGAGATCGACCTGTTAGCTACACGATACCGTGCGCTTGCGGTTACTTTTAAAATTCACAACCAAGTTTTTGGCGCCGTTGCCGGGGAGGTATTAGTCCACTTTATTTTTCTAATTCTTAGGTAAATCGAAGTGTTTTAAAAAATAAAAAAATAAAAAAAATCCAAAGATATTACTCTTAACTTGAGTAGAAATAAAAACGTATAGTAGTCCCCACTCTACTGCAGAATCCCCAGGATTCGATTGTACGCGGCTCCGAAGACTATATGGATTCCTTTGCTGTCAAACCTATAAGCGCTTAGCTATACGGCAACCTTACAACTTTGGAATCATTGTTTCAATCTTTGTGGTGGGAAATTCACTACTTTCCTTTCGTTTTTGTTATTTTCTTTTCTTTTATTCTTTAGTTACTTTATTTAAAAAAAAAATCTCATTCTTTCATAAGAGTCATTAATTACATTAGGTGGTTAGTGCATGTGTGTCTGGACTCGTGATTCTACAAATAGAATTGTCCGAGTGTCTAACTTGACCATGGAAGGTTTACCTCCACCACCTCCACCTAAGAGTCTTAGGGATAGATTTTATCCAACCCGATCTGCACAACCTTCTTGTATACGTTTACCTGAAGTGAGGGGTAATAATTTTGAGCTCAAATCTCATTATCTATCTATGTTACCCCAATTTCATGGGTTACCTGATCAAGATGCATATTTGTTTCTTAGGGAGTTTGAGGAGGTTTGTGTCCTTATGAAGGTACAACAACTCACTGATGATGCTGTAAGACTACGGTTCATTACATTTGCATTAAAGGATCAAGCTAAAAAGTGGCTTTATAGCTTACCTAGGGATAGCATTATCACATGGGAACAATTCACTGTCCTATTCTTGAAGAAATTCTTTCCTTTCTCTAAGACGAATAAAATAAGAAATGATATTCTTCAATTTCGTCAAAAACCCAATGAGTCCTTTGCTAAGGTAATGGAGAGGTTTCAAAGCCTTCTCCAAGAATGCCCTCACCATGGTATAGAATTATGGCATTTATGCCAAATAATTTATGAGGGTATCGATTACCAAACAAAGCAACTCTTGGAATCTATGTGCCCCACAGGATTTACATCTTTTACTGATGATTCCAAAGCTTGGGAATTTCTTTTAGACCTAGCAGATAGAACTAGAGAATGGGAGTCAACCCAAGATCTGAAAGGACTAATAGGGGATATTTTGTTGATAGCCAAGTTCATAAGGAAGCACAAATAGATAATCTTTTGAAAAAGTTAGAGATTTTGGTAGTTACAGCTGCACCACCACCACCTAGTCAAACACATTTTATTGACAAATCTATTGCTATGTGTGCATGGTGTCAATCTCCTACACATGTAATTGAGGAATGTCCTAGCTATTCTGGAGGCCAACATGAGAATGTCAGTGCGATGTTTCCAAACCCGTACAATAACACGTACAATCCTGGGTGGAAGAATCATCCTAACTTTTCATGGTCTCAAGGACAAAACCAAAATGCATTAAACAATTATTCCACACAAAATCACTTTGGTGCCCCTCAAAAGCAAAATGCCCAATTTTCTCATAATCCAAATGTCCAGTTCCCTCAAGCCCCAAATTTCCAGAATGCCAATTTAGCTAGACCTATCAATCCACCTATTGTGCCTCATATGCCTCACATTGCACAAAATCAATCATCACCTGGTTTCAACAGAGGTAACAATCCAGAGTTTTCTCGTCTCTCTTCCTTAGAGAAGAATATGGAAGTACTTTCTAGCACCTTCATGACTTTTATGCATAATATGGAAAAACAAATTTCCACTCTTGCAAGTGCTTTGTCTGAGCGAGAAAAAGGTAAAATGCCTAGCCAACCTGAGTTGAATCCTAGGATTCAGATTCAACAAAGACCACCAAATCAAGTCAACCAAGTTGAATCCTCCCATTCTTCTTTAGCTTCAATTAATTCTGTGTCTGCATTGAGAAGTGGGAAAGGGTATTTAACAGGTGAGTCACATATTAATGAAAAGAGCAAGATTAGTGACCACTGTGATGAGGAGAATGTTCAAGTATCTCCTAATAAAAGTTTGTCCGAGGAACCCATAGAAGATGAGGATGAGCCAGTTGCTTTAGCAATACCTAAGTTTGGTGAACCACTATCGAAAACTATGAGAAAAGAGCAAATTTCAAATGAGAGTCCTTATGTTCCTAAGGCCCCTTATCCTAGTCGTCTAGTTAATAAGAAGAAGACTGCAACTATGGAGAAAATTTTTGATGTCTTCAAAAAGATAGAAGTGAATATCCCTCTTTTGGATGTCATATCCCAGATCCCCGCCTATGCAAAAGTGTTGAAAGATTTATGCACTCATAAAAGAATCACTAGCATTCCCAAAAAGGCGTTCTTGGCGGTAACATTAGTTCCATAATTACTCAACCCGTAGCAGCCAAGTATAAGGATCCAGGAGCCCCACCATAGCTTGTGTCATAGGCAATACACACATTGAACATGCTTTACTTGATCTTGGTGCAAGTGTGAATCTTTTGCCTTACCATGTTTATAAGCAACTAGGATTGGGAGAATTGAAAGCAACTAGAACTACTCTTCAGTTGGCAAGGATAGGTCGATTAAGATTCCCAAAGGGATGGTTGAAGATGTTTTACCTGAAAGTGGGAGAATTTATTTTTCCAGGTTGATTTCATTGTGCTAGATACTAAACCTTTTTCAATCAAGGATGAAATCCCAATAATTCTAGGAAGACCATTTTTGGCTACTAGTAATGCATTAATCAATTGTCGAAATGGTCTTTTACGGTTGTCTTTTGGAAATCGAACTGTGGAGTTTAATATGTTTAGGATAGGGAAACAACCACAAATAGAAGAAGAGATCAATATGCTTGAGGAGTCTTTGGATTTTCCTAATGATTTGATTACCAACTTTGAGATTGATTTTGATTATGAATTTCAAGAATGTATGGATATGTTGGATGATGATAGTGAAACTTTCTTTTCCCAAGTCTTAAATTTTCACACACCTTTGGAGCCTATTAAACCTCTATCCATCTCCATCTCCATTCCCAAGCCCTCAATAATTGAACCCCCCAAGCTAGAATTGAAAGAGTTGCTTTCTAATTTGAAGTATGCTTTCCGGAGACAAGATAATCCTCTTCCTGTCATTGTTGTCTCCGATTTAACTTCTGACAAAGCAAAAGAGTTGATCACACCGTTGAATGATAATAGAGAAGCATTGGGTTGGTTTGTCACTCATATCAAAGGTCTAAGCTCTTCCATTGAACAATATCATATTCATCTTATGAAAGATGCAAAACCTTCTAGAGAACCTCAACGTATGATGAGAATTTTTTTTAACATTGTGAATGTTTTTCTTGAGATCTTTAGAGATGATTTTTCGATTCACGGTTTTTCTTATTTGGAGTGCCTTCCCCATCATATATTGATATTGAAGATAAGACTAAAGCTTCCCATGATAAGCACATCTTGATTGAAAGGTATACCCCTCATTTGTCTTCTTTGTTTAGCATACATGCATTGAGGACATTGCATTACTTAAGTGTGGGGGGGGTATAGCTGCGTTGTAGATTTTAACTTTGACCTTTGGTTATTATACATATTCTTTCAATTGCTATGATGTGTGAAATGAGAGTGATTTTGGTACCCATCATGAACACATAAAAACCTTGTTGAGAGGAAGGTAACTTGTATATATGTTGAGATGAGACTTTCCTTAGAAAAATAAAAGGCCCTTAACTTAAGGCGTTGAACCATCTATGAGTTTTGTGGGTCCTTGTTTCTTTGGCTAGAAGTTGAGATCAATTTTGTGTATGGCATGACAAAAGAAGAAAAAAAAAAAAAAAAAGAGTAGAAAGTAAAAGTTGAATTCCTTGGAACTAGACAGGGCACTCCGACTCAGGAATCGAGGTGACTTGATCGAAACTCTTAGGAAGGAGATTATTGAAAAGAATTCTCGCATCACTGTCTATGTGGGCATATGCAAAGCAAAGCTACAAAGTAACTTGGGTTTCTGGTGTCTGCTCCACCATGTTATTCAAGCCAACCGTAGTGGAGTAATGTAGAGTTCACTACTCAAAAGAAGAAGAAAAAAAAAAAAGAAATAAATACAAGTGTCATCAATGCCTTGGTAAAATTGTTTGATCAAAAATACTTCAAAACCTTAGTCCTTGGTCCCCTTTACTTTATGAGTGGTTTTGCTTAAAGGAGAGGTGTACTTGAAAGATATAAGGTGAGTCCTTGATTGAGATATATGCTAAGTCTCAAGAATCAATATGGGGTAATAAAGTTCAAGTGTGGGGGATCTTAAATCAATTGTGAGGAAAATTGTCATAGCTATTGATCCTGTATGAGTACTTACCAATTGTTAGAGTTGGAATTTGCAATGTTTTATTTTGAGCTAAAATTGGAATTTTGGATGTACATTCACTGCAAACATCCACGAGACAAAACTCGTCCTCTAGGGGTAACCTATTGGTTTAAAGGCCTGTTGCACATGCTAAGTGTAACCGTGATTCCTACGAAAGTGAGTTAGGATTTATTTTGTTGCACTAGTTTCTTACTTGCATTTGAATTTTCTTTAATTTTTGCTTGAGGACAAGCTTAATCTAAGTGTGGGGGAATCTGATGAACACATTTATGTGTGAAATCTTAGGGCATAAAGCATGCATTTTATCCACTTAGAATGGAGTTACCTTGGGTTTTATGTTGTTTTTGCAGATTTTAAGACTTTTCAAGACTTAAGCAAATATTTGGAGTTTTGGGCTTGAATCATGCTATTTTACACGTCAAGAAGTCCATTCAAATTCTCAAATGCGAAAATGGGCCCGATCTGAGCATGATGGGCTAGAGATGTGTGATTACGGGCCAACTCCGAAATATTGAAGAGATAAAGAAGGCAAATTTGATCTACGGCTGAGATTTTAAATCAAATCTACAGAGATATTATTGAGAGAGTCCAGATGGAAAAGAGTCCTTGCATACCTCAATATCTTATTTTCTATTTGGGATTTGATTAAAGAAAGAAAAAGAGGAAAAAGAATTATTTTCAGATAAGGATGAAGCAAAAATCCCGTTTTTGAATGCCTCTGTCCAGTTTTGATCAAACCCTTCATCGAACGGTCATCCGATGTCCGATCGTGCTGATTTTTGGAGGAGAGTTTCACGACTACTTAAACCTCAAATCCAACGGTGGGATTATGCATCTGATCTCTCTAAGTCGGCGCGAATAGTACGTCAAAACCCTAATTGGATGAGTCAGATAGAAACCCTGAGTTTTATTCAAATTCAGCCGTGCTTCATATCTCATGTAAACTCTATAAAAGGAGAGCCTACTCCATCAAAGGAGGACGTGTCTTAGAGCTTAGTAGAAGCATTCTTTCTTCTCTCTTCAGTTTATTTATGTTTTCTCTAGTTTTCTTTGCTTGCATTAGTGAGATTTAAATTTCTAGATTCAATGTTTAGGTTTAATCTTTTTATGTAATGCAATTCAAGTTCAAGCTTCAAGTTCAAGATTCAATTTTTTTAGATTCGTTTTTCTCTGGGTCTAGCAATTGCAGATTTAGATCATTCTAGATCTAGATCTGGTTGTTAGGGTTGGTTGAGATTCGAATCGTTTGTTCAATTCGCAAGTAAGTAACCTTCTTTATTAATCTTCCCTCCTCCCTCCATTCCCGCTTCTATCTACCCCTCTATATTCTTAATTTAGGATTTACTTTCAGCATTATTTATTGTTCTGCCTATTCATTCATAATCTCGGACCACATAACCGGAGCAAGCCTACAATCGTGCCTCCGCTCACGGTGACGGGTGGTGTTGCATCTCGCATTTTAGTTATTTCCTTTTCCTTTTATTGCTTTGTTTATTGCTTTGTTATTTACTTTCTGTTATTTACTTTCTCGCCTATTCATTCATAATCTCGGACCACATAACCGGAGCAAGCCTACAACTATGCCTCCGCTTCGTGCATCTGACGGGTGGTGTTGCATCTGCATTTTCCTGTCTTTTATTTATACATTGATTGTGTTTAATTTATTGTTCGTTTCAATTCGATTGCATTAGACGTATAGATTAGGATCATTTAATTTAGTTAATTAGTTAACAAAAATTGAATCATTCCACTCTCGCATTACTATTAAGAAGTTGAATTATAAGTGGCATATCTCCTTGAGATCGACCCGTTAGCTACACGATACCGTGCGCTTGCGGTTACTTTTAAAATTTCACAAACATTTACCCTCAAATATATTATTCCATTCTGTTAGTGAAACAGTTAATCTGCTATTTATTTTTCTTTAATTCAAAAATACCCTTACCAAAATTTAGGAGGAAAAAAAAATCCATCAATAATGTCTTCATCAAATATAATCTTCATAGGCAGAATGTTTTTTTTTTTTTTTTCGGGTAAATTAAATGAGAATAAATTTATTGGAATGGCATAATAGTCTTTGAGATAATATAATTAATCATTCTAAAATAAAAGTACATATGTCTTTTTCAAATAGAAAGTGGGGTGTCAATGCTTTAAAGCCTCAATTTTGAACAAAGGCAGACCTATGAAGGGACCTGGGCCATCCCCAATTTTTAAAAATAATACTATTTTTCTTTTTCTTTATAATTTTATCTTTAATTTTTTCAGTTTTTTCTCTTCTCACATATGAAATGTCACTATTTGCCCCCCCCCCCAAATATTGGGAACAATTTTCAAAGATAAAATAATGGGTATAAATGTCATTCTTAATTAAAAACTACCTCCTCAATCCTTATTTATTCTCTCTTATCTTCTCTCTCATCTTTATCTTTTATTTGTATTTATTCGATTTTCTTTCTATAAACGTGGGTTAAGGAAATTTTTGGAAAAAAAATCTTTTTTAGTATTCAAAATTTCATTCTTAATTAAAAACTAACTCCTCAATTCCTGTTTATTATCATTTCTCTCTAGTTCCTTTTTTTTGTTATTCTTTTTATTTGATTTTATATTATCTGTTTCTTTATTTCTTCTGCCATTTTTGTTATTTAATTTTGTATTGTGATTTGTGAATAAAATGTTTATAGTTAATAAGGTAACTAACTACCATTGGTTTGCACATCTAACCTAAAAAAAAAAAGTAGTTTACATTTTCTGCCAAAATTTTGGCTTGCATCTAACTTTTTAGGGTTGAAGTCATGTGTATATAACTTTTTTTGTATTGTTGCTTTAATTTACCTGTATTTTGTCGGGAAAAATATCATTATCATTAATTTAACTTTTTTTTCAAATATGTGTGGTACCCACAAAATATATGTGGGCTTATTCCTTAATATAATAAAATAATTTAGAGGTGGGACCCTCAATGGATCTTATAACGGCCCACAAAATATGTGTAGCAAAAAAACATTAGTGCTTCCCCAATGGGAAGGTTGTCAAGCTTTCATTCTTCTCCTATTGAATATTGGGTTCGCCCCTGATTTTGGGGTGCAAGTGCGATTAAAAATCATGGATGTTTTTAATGCCATCCCTGAGTTATCTAATTTACCAATTAGAAATATGTCAGTGACCCTCCCCGCGGTTAGGAATTAACATTTAAATTCTAACTAACATAAGTAAGTTAAACTATCAAAAAGACAAAAATAACTGTAAATGATAAGTCTCTAAATTCAAATTCAAATCCATCATAATTAACTCTATCCTCGATTGATCTTATCTCCAATCGATCAAGAAGAGTTTGAGTTATATAGTTAAAGTATCAACAAGTTGTAGAGTTTGATTGTAAACAAGTTATAATTCAAACTCAAATATTTGAATTCAAATAATATTAAAATAAATCTTCCACTCACTAATTGTGGAAGAATTCTCTCTCAAACGAAATTCTAACTACAACCTTAAATGGAAAGGCTTACGAAAGAATTGATAATTAGAAATTAGGAAAAATTTCAACCCCACCCCTCTAAATTACATCTTAAAGTTAATGTCACCCTTAAATTATCCAATTTGTTGTTGACCCAAAAAAAAATTATCTGGTTTATCATGAGACCCCTATAAAGTGAAAATATATCAATGACACCCCTTGCATTAATAAATAAGAGTTAATTGTCGATGTAAGCAAGTTAAACGCAGGGGCGGACCCACTAAGGGGCCGGGGGGCCATGCCCCCGAGATTTTTAAATTTTTTAATGATTTCTTTTTAATTTTCTTTATTTTTTTAGTTTTTTTCTCTTCTCACATGTGAAATATCAGTATTTGCCCCCCCCCCCCTCAAATTGAGAAAAAATTTTAAAGGTAAAAATATGAGTATAAATGTCATCCTTAGTTAAAAAATAACTCCTCAATCCCTATTTATGCTCCCCTCTCTTCTCTTTCGTATCTTTTCTTCCTATTTATTCTCCTTCTATAAAAGTGAGTTAGGGGAAATTTTTGAAAAATTATATTATTAAATATTCAAAATGTCATTTCTAATGCAAATAACTCCTCAATCCCTGTTTATTCTCCTCTTTCTTCTTTCTTACATCTTTTCTTTTTATTTATTCTCCTTCTATAAACGTGGGTTAAGGGAAATTTTTCAAAAAAATATATTATTAAATATTCAAAATGTAATTTCTAATAGAAACTAACTCCTCAATCCCTATTTAAATCTCTCATATCTCATCTTTCCTCTCTCCTCTATTCTTTCTAATTATTCTTTTCTGTTTCTTTCTTTGTATTTATTCTAGGAGCGTGGATTAAGGAAAATTTAGGAAAAAAATCTTATCTACAATTAGGTTCTCTTTCTCTTTTTCAATTTATTTATTTTTTCTCTTTTACTTTTTTTTTTTTTTGTTATTTTTTATTTGATTTTATATTCTTTATTTCTTATGCAATTTTTGTTATTTGATTTTATATTATAAATAAAATATCTATAGTTAGCATGGTTCCTTGTGTCGGCGATATATCGCCGACACAAGGCGAAAAATCGCTGTCGCTGGGGGGCGACACGACACCCCCCATCGACACCGATATTGCAAGAAGTCGTCGACTTCTCGCGATATATCGCTAACGGTCGAAATTTCGACCGTTTGCAATATATCGCCGACTTCTGGCGATAAAATGGGGAAATTCGGGCGAAATTCGCCCGAATTTCCATTCGATTTCTTTGCATTTTCTCTCTCTTCTCTCTCTTCTCCAGAGCTTCTCTCTCTCTCATTTTTCGCACGTTTCACCATATTTTCGTCCGATCTTCGACATCTACGAGTACATCTTGCTTCCTTGTTGCCGGATATCACGTTGTTTCTGTCGATCAGTAGTCGTTTCGCACGGATCCGGGAGTTTTTTCACAAACAGTAACCATTCTTCTCCAAGTAATTTTTCACAAAATGCATGCTATATGATGTTGGATGATTTTGAAATTAATATATGTTGAATACCATGTGCCGATCTACGATTTCACAGAGTCGGAATTTTTTTCCGCAAAGTATTTTATTTTTTTATTTTTGTGGGTAAAAAATGATATTTTGATTATCTTGTATGATTACTTTTTAAGTGATACAGTGGTTGTATGATGATAGAAAAAACATATGTGGAACTCCGTGAGCCGATCTACGGACTCACGGAGTCGAAATATTTTTTGACCCAAAAATTAATTATTTTATTTTTCAAAAAATATTAAAATATTAATATCAATATCATAGAAAATAATTATGAAAAATGAAAAAATTAGGGGAAAATGGGGGGAAATGTTTTGAAAATTATGGAATAATTATGTAAGTATTTTATTAGTGTATAAACAATTATATGATTGTTTATTAGTGTATAAACAATTATAATGATGTTGTTAATTGTTATTTGTTAATGTTATTTGAATGCAACAGTCATCATGTCTACTGGTGGGAGTCAGAGGGGAACTGGGTCTTCCCAGGGTGGACGGGTACAGGGACGGGGACAGGGACAGGGGACAGGGACAGGGACACGGACAGCCTGAGAGATCAGCAGTAGGAGGGAGGACTGACCCAGCATGGCAATATTGTACGGCTATTGATGGAGACAAAAATAAAACAGAGTGTAATTTTTGTCACAAAAGAATATACTTAGGTGGCATCAGTAGGTTCAAGGGTCACATCACTGGGAGTTCAAAGGATGTGACTACATGCACAGAGGCCCATCCAGATGTAATCAAGTTACTCAAGGATCTACAAAAACAGAAGGGGAAGAAGAAAGATGATCGGAGGAAAGTCAACAGAGCACTAGATGATGCAGTGCGGGGTCCATCATCATATGTGGATGATTCAAATGATGATAGGGATGTTGATCCTGTTGATGTGGACAGAGATCAGGAGGAGAGGGAAATGCGGCGGGCCATGGCAGAGAGCAGACTATTGCACCATCAGGAGCAGGATATGGCCAGAGCTAGAGTTGCAGGAGCTGGTCCCTCTAGGCCTCTGGGGGAGGGGTGGTGTATTTGGTATGTTTGGCAGATCACAGAGTTAGTGGGCCCCTCATACATCAGGTTCAGACCGTTCAGTGCCACTGCCACGGCAACCATCTGATTATCCACGCCGTCAAGACCCGATCATGAAGCAGGATCTTGATACATTCAAGAGAAAAGGGGCCAAGCAGCCCAAGATATCTGGTGCATGGAAAGGTATGGCAAAGAAGGTAAAGAAAGCAATGTCAAAGTGGATTTATTACAATCACATCCCAACAAACACAAAGACAGGTCCATACTATACGAATATGATTGATACTATTGCAGCGGCAGGCCCTAGATATGATGGTCCCAACCCTACAGAGTTGATGACCACCCTCCTTCAAGAAGAGAAGCATGAGCTGCAGGAGTATATTGATAGTATGAAACCCTTTTGAGATACTTATGGATGCACCATCATGTCTGATGGATGGACCGACCCGACAAGAAAGTCCATCATCAACTTCATGGTATACTGTAATTGGAGAACTGTCTTCTTGAAATCAGTGGATGCTACTGGTCATATGAAAAACCACAGATATATCATGGGTCTCTTGCAGGATGTGATCGAGGAGGTGGGTAGGAAAAATGTGGTGCAGATTGTCACTGACAATGGCTCCAACTATAAGAAGGCTGGTGAAGTGTTGATGGCTTCACATGATTATAACCTTTTGTGGACACCTAATGCTGCACATTCAATTGACCTAATGCTGAAGGACATTGGAAAAATCAGCATTGTCCACAACACCGTTGAGAGTGCAAGACAGGTAACCAACTTCATCTACAATCATAACGTTGCTTTGGCAATGATGAGGAGATCATGTGGAGGTGAGTTGGTGCGACCTGGTCCGACACGATTTGCGACGAATTTCGTCGCCTTGAGCAGCATGCAAGATAAGAAGTCGGGCCTCAGGTCCATGTTTGCATCGCATGAGTGGTTTGATTGGGCTGGATCCAAGTAAGATAACTATCTACTATTTCATTTTATAAATTATTATATTTATATTATGAGTTTATGATTATCTTGTATGATATCTATTGTATATTGACTTAATGAGTTTGTGATAATTCAGCACGACCAATGGGCGCGCCGCACAGTACACAATATCATTTGATGATTTCTGGAGATGTGTTACTGTGGTGTTGCAGATTATAGATCCTATAGTAAAGGTCTTGCGTATGGTGGACTCTTCCTTGAGGGGACCCACTATGCCCCACTTGTATGCATCCCTTGAGCGTATGAAGGATGCTATAAAGGCAGCAAACCCTAGAGGACATCGGGCTTTCTTAGATATTGTCGATGCAAGATGAACAACTCATCTGATGCATCCTCTGTATAGGGCCGGTAAGTAAATATTCTGGGCTGTTGATTTGTAGTTGTAGACTTGTGGGCTTGTAGCATTGTAGGTATTGGTAGTTGGTACTAATTTTAAGCTTTTTTAATTATGCAACATATTTTCTAAACCCTAAGTATCAATATAGTCAACATTTAGGGTTGGACACAAACCTATTGGATGCCCTGCTACAGGTGATAACGAAGTTGGAGCCAGATGAGATGCTCCAATCATTTTGCCACAATGAGGTGAGACATTGGGAATTTCAAATGATTAGTGAGTTGTATTTATTGTTTAAATAATTTAGATAACCAATCAATACTAATGATTGTATTATTGCAGATCAAATTGTTTAGGGATGCATTTGGGTCTTTTAGTGGAGCTGCTGCTGTACGGGGCAGAGAAACCAGTGATCCGAGGTTAGATACTTATATAGTTAGATCCTTAGATGCATAAATGTTTTGAGTCTTTTGACTTTTGAGTTTCTAACTTAATGTTTTTGTGATAATGCAACTTGAATGGTGGTATCTCTATGGCAACAATGCATCAAACTTGCGAAGGTTGGCAATCGGGATCTTGTCTCGGACTTGCTCGCCTCTGGATGTGAGAGGAATTGGAGTACATTCAGCATGATCCACTCCAAGAGGAGGAACCGGTTGGGAAGCCAACGTCTAAATGACCTCGTATTTATTCACTATAATATGAGGTTGAAGCTGCAATATGCCAGGGAGCAGGCTCTTAATGATAGGCAATACATCAATCTCGATGATATATTTGATGTGGCCGAAGATGAGCAAGATCCCCTCACTCAGTGGATGTTAGACAGGGGTGAGCCGGTATTGGACCAACCTGGAGGGAGGCCTGACCCAGAACTAGCTCAAGCTGCAAGGGTTAATGTGGATGAGTATATGGCCACTCAAGAGGGTCAGGTACATGCAGAGGCAGCTGCAACTGCTGATGAGGATTGGATGATGGCACCAGGCACGGAGGAGCGACAGGACGACGATCCCGATGATACACTCCCGCCTAGTCAGACTGGTCAAGATGATAATGATGATGGTGGTGGTGGTGGTAGTGGTAGTGGTGGTGGTGGTGGAGGCATTGGAGAGCGTCTACATGTTCCATTACCAGAGACACAGTAGCCCCCACCCAGATACACTGGGGAGAGTCATTTTGATCATGCCACCCAGGATTATGATCATGGTGGTGATTATTAGCGTGGTCGTCAATATCCTGATACGAGGCCGAGCCACCATCAGAGGGGGGCTAGCCATGACGGCCAGCAACAACACGGAGGTGGTTATGATTATGGTAATCCTTGGGATGTGGCGATTGCGTCAATGGGGTCCATGAGCTTGGATGAGTCCGTAGGCTCCACAGCAGGTTATTGGCCTACAGGTAATTATGGTGTCCCTCTCCCTCCTTCACATGGACAGTATGATATGGGAATTAGTAACCCCTCTAGTTCTTCGTATCATGGGAGCTATGGTGTCCCCTCTAGTTCTTCGTATCATGGGAGCTATGGTGTCCCTCTCCCTCCTTCACAATCAGAGTCATTCATACCAACAAGGGCAATTGATGGCATGCGGAACGTTCCTTGGCCCTATTCTCACTTCCCTCAAATTGGAGTTTTCATGGCGGCGGAAGATGACCGCTATAGAACTGCAGTTAATGATTACTTAGACACTTTTCAATATCGTATGAGACGGGATGAGTATGTGAATTTGTTGGGGGGGGGCATCATTGGAGACACTCTGAGTCACAGGAGTTCGATCCACCTAGGCACAGTTCTTGATACTGAGAGTTCCAGATTTTATATGGTTGGATGACTCTATGTATTTCAGTATTTGTACAATGAATTGTAGACTTTATATGATTTGGTTTTTATGAGTTTTTAGGTTTTTAGTTTCGGGGCTTTCGTCCGCGTACAGTAGGACATGGGTCGATTAAGAACATTAGTTTATGTAATGTTTTAGGTCAAAATAACACCCCCAATGTGTTTATTGGCCTCAAATTAGGCTACACATCAAATTTCAGGTCAAAATGACCTAAAATACCCATCGAAACAGGGGTTCGATTTTTCATCGAACCCCTACCAAAAGTCAGTCGACTTTTGGCGATATGTCGCCCATGTCGCCGTGTCGCCAAGGTCCGACACGGCGACATAGGTCGACATATCGAACCTTGATAGTTAGTAAGGTAAGACCATTGGTTTGCATCTCTTTCTTAAAAAACAAATTTGGTTTGCAACTGACTTTTTAGGATTGAAGTCATGTGTATTTTTTTAAATTGTGCTTTAATTTACCTATATCTTGTTGAAAAAAAATACCATTACCAATAATTTACCTATTTTTTTCAAATATATGTGGGCCCCACAAAATATATGTAGGTGTTTTCTTTAATATAATAAAATAATTCATAGGTGGGACCCACACAATATGTATGGCGAAAAAACATTGGTGCTTCCCTAATCTGGACTTCCATTATTCGGCCCCCTCCACTATTGAATCCTGGTTCCGCCCCTGATTAAACGGCCTTTTTGCCTACAAAGATATTGGTTTTTGTCTAGGCATATGAACCACACTAATTGATCGTGTCGCTAACCAATAAAAAATAAAATCCTATACTAATTTAGCAAGCAAAGTACGGGGTCGAACTATGGGGAACTAAAATGCTAAGTCACTAAGATTGAGTTCAACAAAACTAAATTTAAACTAAATCTACTAATAACGCAAAAACGTTAACTATGAATATGTGAAGATCTTTGGGATTTCAAATCCCCAATGCTTTTTCCTAACCGATATAACTCTACACTTCAAAGTAAATTAGGGATGGTCTTCCTAGATATGCCCTATCTTCGCAAGACTATTGTCCTTTGCGGAAGCTCGGCACGCTTAGTTCACTGAGCTATAGAACATCTTTAGCCAAACTCAAACACAATCAAATTAATGAAATAAGCATGGTTCATATACATCCCAAAGAAAAGGAACTAGCTACTCATTATCATAAAGTTCATAAGAAAAATAAAGATGAAACATAGGGAGAGAGAGAGATATGTGGTCTTCTTCTTCAACAATGAGAGATGAGAGCCGCATTCGCCGTCTTCTCTTCTTCTCTGTGGCTGGCTTCTCTTTTATGTCTCCCGCACACAATGAATCCCCTCTCTTTACCCGTAGATTTGACCTTTATTTGTTTGGATTTTGGAAAAACTCAAAACTAGAAAGTTGTAGATATTTTCAATATCGTTCCATAGCATCTTAAATCACCGCAATCCAAGCTCATACGAGAGAGATATACCAAAATACTTAAGGTAGGTCTGTTTACCCAATTTTCAGATTTATTACCAATTTTGTTCCTTAGACCTCCAAATATTTCCAATTTGGCTAAGATCTCACTTTTCATGATTTCTTGGGCAGCAAGATTGAATGCCATGATTTAAAACCACAAATATCTAATATATTTACCAACTTTACTCCATATTATCTCTAATATCCAAAATCACCTTATTCATGAAAAATACACAAAAATACTCAATTAACTCTCTTTAATTAAATAAGTATGGGAAATTAAATCAAATAAATAATGGTAAATGCATGCTTATCACTAATCAAAGCATTGGTAAGCCTTATTTGTTCTTTTAGAATATTATTGTTCTCTTCACTTTGACACGTTTCTTTTATCAAATACAAACTTACCTATGGACATTTTATTATAGTGTGCATTGCTGTGGGGATTTTTGTTTGCAGCAGTGGTTGCTGCACTAAGCCAATGGAGTTGATTATGTCACGTAATCAAAATAAAATCGAACAGTGCATAATCAAGGGGCTGGGTTTAGTTGTAAATACAAATTTTTATTTTTACATTCTAAGGGTTTAATAGTTTATTAATTTAAAAAATGAAACCCCTCCTACCCGACTCTCAAATCTCTATTTCGTTTTGCCCTTAGCTTGGGGATTACCGTTCCTAAGTTTGAATCTTCAAAATCAAAGACATACCCTAGTCGAAGTTGAAGGTTAGACCTTGGCAATTCATATTCTTCTGGATTCATCAGATTCGATGAGTTTCTCTTTAGGATTACTGCCCTATATTTGTCTTTTCATTTTCTTTTTTAGGTTTGCTTGATGTTTAAATTTTGATCTTCATTTTTTGTCGTTATTTCTTTTGTTTAACTCAACAATTCTTCCACACCCATGCTTAACTTCAATGATTCATTTTTTGTGTTTAACTTAAACTATTCGTTTTCATGTTTAACTCTCATTTCGGTAAGTCCCTTTGTTGGGGTTCTACCTTAAAAAGCAGACATACAGGATATATTGTGTCAAGTAGCTCCTTTGGTTGGAACAAAAATCTCTGATAGTTTATGGAATGAAGCAAGGCAGAATGCTCCATCACTTGTACAAGTGATTGCTCTGCTGTCTCAAAGGGGATTTAGGGATTTTCTCAATTAACCAGACGATATGATGGACAGTCAAATAATATCGTTCGGGATGGAGAGAAAGAGAGATTGTGTATAGTAATATCGTGGGACAAATTGTAACCTCATGCACCTTCACAATGAAATTTGGAGACCATTAAAGTAGGGCATCAAGGCTATCCTTGTGCCTAGGCCACGCCATTTATTGATGAAATTGCTTCTTCATGGTTTAGAGCATAGGGAGTCATTTCCATCAATTTAGAATTAAGTTTTCCTTGAGCATTGATGGAATGGAACCATTTAATGCTATACTTTTCTTAAACTGCTTTGGTAGGAGAATCAAATAAATGTGATTTTAGGTATGCTATCTGTTGGTGCTATTTATGCCGATCGCCTTGAACCGTAGTTTTCCGCACCGAACTCCTCAGATCTGATTCGATCTAGTTTGCTCTTCGATCGATCAACCTCTCTCTCCTGAAAGAAATAGAATACCAGTAAGAAACGGAGCCGATCGTCTTGATCGGCGTCTCGTCTCCGACGATCTAGTCAGTATGGTAAAGATGGTGTTTCAGAGCTCTCTGGAGCTTCTAAAATGCTTGTAATGGAGTTCAATCAGAGTGAGCTTAGAGTTTGGTTGATTCTAGAGACTTACTTTGTTACAAATCTTCCCTCGCTTTTATACTAGCTTTCCCGCTTATAACACTTTTTCAATCACAACCATTGGATCATCGCTCCTCTTTGGACGTTGTTGATCATCCTTCCTTTATCTCTCAATCGAACCCGGCTAAGATTGGTTTGGCCGGTATGAACCGGCAGTGGATATTTTAGTCACAACATAAGCCCCCAAGCCTACCGATCAGGTTGGATTTACATGAGACTTTGATCAGTAGGTTTAATCCTTTCCGTCAAAATCATACAAGATTCCGCCGCCTTAGCCATTACGTCTTTTCCCCAGATAATCCTTGATTTCTTCAGAACTTTGATGCCAAGTCACCATATCATCATTAACTTGAAAGTCGACTTATGACCATGTCCCTTATGAAATTATGTCCTTTGCATTGGTTGAAATTATATTCTTGTACTCAGCCCCCAAATTATCTTAAAGCCGGCTGAAATCACTTTCCTGTCAGACCTTTTATGAATTTTCAAATATAACTTTCCAGCTTCCTTAACGTAACCGCCGCTTGATCATTAATTTCGTCTTTTTCCCATGTATTATCATCATATTGTTCCCTTACCCTCTCACACATCATCCTCATTCTTTTCAACTGCAGCTTTCATACGTTCACCGATTGATCCCACGCGTCGGTTAAGAAAGGTAATGACCATTGATTTTGGACCATCGTGCATTTCCCCCTCCTTTCAAGAAATCTTCTCTCATTCTTTATATATATCTCCAACCGTCACCTGCTCTTTTCCGTACTCTACTCTCCTTCTTCGTGAACATCAAACATACCTATCTCGCCATTTCCTTTATCACTCCTTTTCGGATTTTATCTTTCGTGTTTTCTTCTTCTTTCTTTCTTGTCTCCGCCATGGATTCTGCTTCCAACCCTTCAATACCCAGTACCTCGGCTCAACATGATATACCTCCAAACGACGAGCGGATGAAAGACGTATCTCGGTGCTTCCTCCTCTCAAGCATAATCCTTCGGATTGGAAACTGTTCCATATGCTCACGATGAAGCCATCCTTATTTATACTCCCGTCAATATGTCCAGAGAGAAAATGGACCCTAAGTATGTTGGTCCCGAGTGGTATCCCACCAAAATAAAGAAGTTCCATCTGGACTCTTATTTGGAAAGTTACCATTTTCCTTCCGATGCTAGAATATGGGTTCCCCGACTCCTCCGATCGTCCCTACTCGGTTGACCCGGGAGTTATCACCATTTACCTTGATCATCTTGACTCGGGCTTTAGAATCCCCCCTAATCCCCATAGTTCAATCTTTATTGGACTACTATCATGTCTGCCCTTCTCAACTTACGGTTGGAGACTAGTTTATTGTTTTTTTGCTTTTATCCTCTAGATGAATCGTACACCATCTCGTTGATATTTTCAGAAATTACTACACCCTGAAAGTATCCCGCGAATGCGGATACCTTCATTTTGCTAGAAGAACCTGCATTGTGAATGAACTGGGAAGAGATTCCAAAATTTGTATTGATTCCTCCATTCCCCATGACAACAAGCAATGGCGGGAAAAGTATTTCTTCTGTGCCATTCCAAATCCAAACTTTCGGTCTCGATGGTGCTTACATTCCTTGGAATCATTATCTCCTCCGAAAGTGCGTCCCGAACTTCATCGAATATGACCAAGTAACTTGGAGTATGATTCCCACCGGAACTCCAATAGATGCAGCCAAGTTGAAAACAGATGCAGGTCTCATTAGTCACGGCCTTTTTCCAGGTAAAGATAATAACAACTGTATACCTTTCTTTTCTTTCCCCTTACTTTCTCTCTTTTTTGTTATCTCTATTCATCATCATATACTTTTATCATCAGAAATAATTGCTCGTCCGGTCCCTAGTGTTGCTGATCTCCGAAGAATTGTTTCAGAAGAAAAGAAATCAGATTCTAGGGTTACCAAACCTTCCAAGAAAAGGAAACATACTGCCTGTCACACTTCAAAAAGAGAAACTGTTGAAAAAGATTCCCCTAGTCGAGAAAAAACCATCCAGGCTCCAGAAGATACCGCCAGAGAAAATACCGATGTTCAAATTGTGAAAACTGTTGCAAGTAAGACCCCTGGTCCCAAGATGAGGACCTTCAGAACTTCCAATACATTGAGATGTAGACTTAGGTCCACAGGTCCAATTTCTGACCAGGGTTCGTCTGGTTTGAAGAAGAAGAAGAAAAGAAAAGAATTCCATCTTGGTTCCTCAGAAGTTCCCACTGTTGAGAATAATCCACATAAAGAAATTCCTGCTGCCACCGAGGTTGATGCTGAAGAAAATAGAGAAAGTTTACTGTCACACACACCAGCTGATTTACCCCACGATACTTCCATCTTCTCAGAAAAGATGGTTGAGGATGAAGATCGAGGTAAGGACTTTTTTTACTATTCTTCTGATCATCTGAAGAGAATTGCTGAAGACATATTAATACATGTTGCAGGTGATATTATTGAGGAAATAGCTGACCAATTGTGTGATGTAAATGTTGATGTTCCTGTCTCTCCCTTGGATGTTGCTGCCAAGGATCATGCGAATGAACCCTCCGTTTCTGTTTTACCTTTATCCATCCCTATGTTGGATGTTGTTGCCCAAGATACCAATGTTCCCCCTTTTGAAGAAAATGATCAAGATGCTCTTCCCTTGGAGGAAAATAATCAGAATATTCTTCCTCCCGAGGAAATTCATGAAGTTGTTCCACTAGAGAATAATGCTGCCCCACCCCGAAGCTCTTATGGTAATTGATCCTCGGATGGTCATGAAGACCAAGAAAATATCATCATGCAGATTGGTTCAAATGATGTTTGCGTCAGTAAATGTAAATCCCGAGAACATTCTTGAGATAGCCGATCTCCAACCAATCCCCCGACCAGCCCTGATGACACCATGAGCATTGCCGACTCCGGAAATCCTTTCCACCCCGAGTGGTTTTTAAAAGAAAATCATACGGCCAGCCGTAATTGGGAGGCTACTAGAGAATGGGGCACAAAGGCGAGAATCCCCCGTGACAAGAAGGAAACGCGCTCGAATGTCCGACTCCGATCTTTACTCACACGGGTGGGGGTAAGAAATAGACCTTCTTCCCACTCTTTTATTTAGAATTAATTTACTATTGATCTAATTATTTATATTATTTATATATATATATATATATATATATATATATATAATATATATATATATATATATATATATATATATTTATATATATATATATATATATATATATATATATATATATATATATATATATATATTGGTTGATCTACGATGTTTTGGGGCTGCCTTCAATGCATTTTCCGAAGTGTTGGAGAGAGAGAAACTTTGTCCCAGGAAAATGATGAACCGATCAAGAGGAATTTCGAATTGGTCAATGAGGTACAAGATCTTCGGAGAAAATTGGACTCTTCGTAGAGAAAATTAACAGAGCGTGAGTTCAAAGAGATTGATTTGATGAATGATCTTGATAGCTTACACAACGACTATGAACTTTGTTCGACCATTGTCTCGAATTGGCAGGAAGAGATTTATATGTTGAGAGATGCCTGTTTTGAATTATAGGAATGAGCTTTTTCAGCTCGAGATGTTAAAGAATGATGCCCTTGACAGGGCCAGGATTGCCACAGATGAAAGAGAGGATTTTAAAGGAAGGCTAACCAGAGCCTTGGTCTGGTCACAAAGTATTGAGAAAGAAAAGAATGAACTCCAGGAAAAGTTCAACAAGATTGAAAAGCTGAATACAACTTTAGAGTTGGCTCAAGAATACCATGTGAAAGCTTTCAGCTCAATTTTACAGAGAAGTCCGCCTTGAGGATAAAAATAATGGTTTGGGATTGAGACTCGGTGGAAATGACAAAGAAAGAGATAATCTTGATGCTGCTCTTAGTTTGGTTTCTAAAGAGAAAGAAAGTCTTCATGTTCTCCTGGATGAAACTTTAAAATTCAAAACTTTCTGCATGAAGATTTAGAAGCGTAGAGGAAACAGGTTTGAAGTTGAGAAGAAAAGAATACAAAGTGAAAATCGGATAGTCTTAAATTCAGTTACCTCCTCGGTGAAGGAAGTCGGAGATAATCCAACTTTCCTCGGATTTTGCAAGAATATGGTAAAGGACTGCTTCCGATCAAATCTTTTCGGAAATCCTTAAGATTCATCCCGATTTAGATTTCAAACTGCTATCCCTTAATTTCTCCCATCCATAACCTTTTTTGACCTTAGGAACTTGAGATATCCCAACTCGATTGCTCATCGAAGATGATTCGACAATGATATGAGTGAGTTTTCCAGCTACGGCCAAGACCATTCTCGCAATGATTCCGATAACAATGGTGATGACAACTCACCTGTTTAAGATGATAAAGAGATCGCTGCTAACGATATCTGCTAATGTTGATCCATCCCGGTAATGTTATAGATGTTGATCTGTCTGCAAAATCACAAGTTTGAAGAATGCACTCGCTTTGTTTATGAACTTACCTTTTTACTCCTTGTTTACCTCTTTTCGCATATGAGGTCTTTGAACTTGTCAATCTTTTATATTAATGAAATTTTCTTCCTTTCTTTTGCTCTTTTGGCTTTGGCGGTATTAGTATCTTTTGTAATCGGGCTATCATCTTATGACCAACTCATAATTGATTAGATGTATATATCTCTGATCAAACTTTGTATTTTTCATTGACTTCTAAATACTTGAAGAAAAAAATATTTGTGAAACTTTAATACGATCGATACCTTCGAGATGATGATTTACAACTAATCTTTGAACATCGACTAATAGCCTTCGATCTAACCTGATCCTTGAGTTATTTTATTCATTAATTCCGTTGTTCCTGACCTGAATGCCGCCTTAGAAAGATGGCACTCGGAGCCGGACTTGGAAGTCGGGATCATCCTCGGAAGGGAGTGATCCGGGATCACCCTCGGAAGGAATGATCCGTGATTAGCTTAGCATGACCCCGGCTACCCGAGCCCGACTTACGTAAAGTCGGGATCATCCTCGGAAGGAATGATCCGTGATCGGCCCGGAAAGCATGACCAAAGCCTCTAAGGTCAACTACAGCCTAACTCACGAAGAGTCGGGACCACCCTCGGAAGGAATGATCCGTGATCAGCTTCGAAAGCGTGACCGTGCCTCTGGAAGGCTCGCTACTTGAGCCTAACTCATGAAGAGTCGAGATCACCCTCGGAAGGGAATGATCGGGATCAGCTAGCATAATCACGCCTGATGGTGGCTACTTGAGCTTGACTTGAAAGCCGGGATCATCCTCGATGGAATGACCCTATCGACCGTTGAAAAGGCATGACGGACCTCGTAAGGCTGACCACTTGGGCCCGACCGAAAGTCGGGATCATCCTCGGAAGGAATGACCCTGGATCGGCGTTGAA